>NC_065521.1:47806946-47824110 GCF_006386435.1 Epinephelus moara | reverse complement strand
CAAACGAAGAGGCCATTAACCGTCAGATGACGGGGACGGTGAAGAACGGGCCGATTTACGAGAGAATCTCCACCTGACCAGCCGCGGCTTCCCTCCCACATCACTGTTTATGTCACATGCTGAGCTACACGTTTTGTTACTTGCTCACGCCCCCCATTGCCCCGAAAAAGGCACATTCTGTATAAATCAAATTAGGTAGGCGGCATTTTGCCGCACTCCTCGATTTTGATTTTATACTGCCAATGCTGAAAAAAGACTGATTGGGCTTTCCTACAAATTTGCACAATTCCTATCAAAAAAGGGCTATTAATACACGACGTACCCCAGGCACCACATTTCGCTCCAAATCCACAAAACCAGCCTGAAAATGAAGGAAATCTGAAACGATTGCATTAGAGTCAATGGAGCACGGCTGTGTTGTTGTTGGACCCTGGTCTGAGTCGGCCCAATGCTACATTATGATTGGCCAGTCTGCATCTCAGGGTGGAACTTAGCAAAGGCTCAAATGTTATTTGCTTATAAACACACAGGTTGAGAAGTGTTTTACTAGTAGCTTGTTATGTAATTCAGGATCCTAAATATAACGGAAAATGTAATTTGTGAAGAAAAAAAACCAGTGGCACCAAAAATGATGATATTTTAACTCCACCTAGTTTCTCAAAAAATGGCTTTCTGGGGGGCTGAGCTTCCTGTAGCTCCATGCAGCTCCTTTGGGTGGGAATCACCAGACGCTCTACGGTACGATTTTATCTCGATGCTTCAGTCACGATACAATATTATTGCGATTTGAAACGTGTTGCAATATGCTGAGTATTGCAATAAAATATATTGCGACCTGTTTCAGCTGCAAATAATGTCCCCGAAGGAAAACTTTGTCAACATCTGTATCATCTACTAAGTTAAGTTTTACTTGGCAATACTCCCCCCACAGTGGATCCCCTGTACTTTGAACCCTGCTGAATATTTGGTTGTGTTGGTGACGGTGTTAAAGGGTTAGAGGGTTAGAGTTCATGTTCAGGGCTGTTTTCTCAGACGCACACTCAACTATGATTCAAGTAGCTGTTGTGAGCCACTTGAATGGAATTCATTGTTGGCAGCAACTGTGTCATCATCAGCCGTATCACAATGCTGTATTCCCACCACTTTACAGTAGTGAAACTGTAGCACCTTTGTTCTGCGTGAAGGTGTGAGCTCTCGTCGCCCCCCTCCTCCAATTTCAAAACCACAAGACTACAGGCAGGTCTCTCATTGACACAGGAGAAATGAAGGCCCGGCTGTGTGTGGGTCCCGTATGTGGTTACGTGATTAACATGTCTTTCGGCGGTGGTACACGATCGTCTGCCACACATACAGCACAGAGACCGTCATCTTCTCTGAAAGCAGACAGAGGTCATAAAAGCAGAGAGCCGTGGGTGAGAGGGATGATTCAACCAGCTGTCTTGCTCTCTGTCTTTCTGTCTGTCTCTCCCTTCTGTTTTTCTGGACCGAGGAGTGGCAATGGCACGAAACGTGTTGGTGGAGCCAAGTGCCTGGCAGTCCACCAGGTTGTAAAAATTCAATAAGTGGAGTAACGGGACTCTAAGGAATCTTTTACTCTTTCTCATGTGGTTGGAGGTTTTCACAGCTGGGGTGCCGGGCTGCATGGTCCGCTCAGCAGTCCAGCAGTGCTTTCTTTTTTCTTTCCTCTCCTTTTCTTTTTGCTTTTCTCTCCTGCTACCATTAGCCCTTTAGATCCACGATGTAGTCATCATTGTGAGGGGTTAGGCGGGCGATATACTCAGACTGATAAGGCTGTCAAGTTTTGACAAGTGCAAGGATTTAGTGAGGACACTGAAGACGGGGAAGGGTGTGGGACAACAGAAACAGTTGCTGCTTCCTGGAAAGACAGAGAAAGTTTGTAGAGCAACAAGAGAAATAAAAGGAAAGTGCGGCGGAGGAAATTAAAAGATGGGAGGAGGGGGAGAAGTGAAGGGAAAGACGAGGTTTGTTTTGAAGGCAGAAAATGTTTAAGTAGCAGGATTAGTATGAGGTAAGATTATGCTTTGAGGGGAGAACATTATGTCAGCCACAAGGTGGTCTCACTTAATCTCTGTGTTGGTTTTGACTTCTAATTCATTTCATTGTGTGGTTTTAACCAGAAACTGTCTCAACTTTTCCAAGTGTCTACTTGTGAGCACAGGAACCTCCTCTCCTCTCTGTGTTTCCTCTCCTATCTTCTACTATTTTCTCTCCTGGTTTCTCCTCTTCTAATCACCTCTGCTCTCCTTGTTTCCTCTCCTCTTTTATCCTGTTTCCCCTCCTCTTCTCTCCTTTCTTCTCCTCGCATCTGTCCTTGTTTCTTCGCCTCCTCTTTATCTTTCTCTACTCTTTTCTCCTCTCCTCGTTCTTTGTTTCTTTGCGTCTTTTTCTCCTCTATCCTTGTTTCTGCTCCTCTCTTCCTCTCTCCTCCTTTCCTTTCCCCTCCTCCTCTCTTTTATCCTTCACTCATTTTTCCTCCTCTCCTCTCCTCTCCTCTCCTCTCCTCTCCTCTCCTCTCCTCTCCTCTATCCTTGTTTCTTCTTCTCTTTTATCTTCCTCTTTTCCCTCCTCTCTTTTCCTTGTTTTCTCTCCTCCCTCCTGTCCGTGTTTTTCCTCTTCTATCTTTGTCATCTCTCCTCTTCTTGTCTCCTTTCCTCTCTTCTCCTCCCCTCTATCTTCATCTCCTCTATCCTTATCTCCTCTCTTCTATCATTCTCTCCTCTTCTTTTTTCCTTCTCTCAGCTGTCCTTGTCTCCTCTCCTTTCTTTCTCTTTCTTTTTCTTCTCCTCTATCCCTGTTTCCTCTCCTCTATCTCTTTCTCCTCTCCTCCTCTTTTTGTTTCCATTCCTCTCTTCTCCTCTCCTCTATCTTCATCTCATCTCCTCTATGCTTGTTTCATCTCCTCTCATCTATCCTTGTCATCTCTCCTCTTCAATCTTTTCTTCTCCTCTCCTCTATCCTTGTCTACTCTTCTCTTTCTCTCCTCTATGCTCTCTTTTTATTTCTCTTCCTTTCTCCTCCTTTCCTTGGTCTTCTTTTCTCTCCTTGTTTCCTCTTCTTTCACTCTTGCTTCTCTCCTCTCCCCTTGTTTCCTCTCCTCTACCACTATCTCCTCTCCTCTTTTTGTTTCCATTCCTCTCCTCTCCTCTCCTCTCCGCTATCTTCATCTCATCTCCTCTGTGCTTGTTTCATCTTCTCTCATCTATCCTTGTCTCCTCTCCTCTTCAATCTTTTCTTCTCCTCTCATCTATTCTTGTCTCCTCTCCTTTCTTTCACTCCTCTGTGCTTGTTTCTGCCCCTCTTATTTTATTTCTCCTCCTTTCCTCTGTCTCCTTTTCTCTCTTTGTTTCCTCTCCTTTCCTTCTTGTTCCTCTCCCCTTCCCCTTTGTCTTCTCCTCTATCCTTGTCTCCTCTTGCTTCTCTATCCTTGTCTCCTCTTCTGATCTTTTCTCCTCTTCCCTTGTGTCTTCTACTGTATCCTTGAGTCTCTTCTCTTGCTCTACTCTCCTCTATCCTTTCCTTTCACCTTGTTTCTCCTCTCCTCCATTGTCTTTCTCTTATCTCCTCTGTCCTTGCTTCCTGCTGTCTCCTCTTGTATATCTTTGTCTCTCACCTGTCCTCTCCTGTGTCCTTGTTTCCTCTCCTTCACTGTATCCTTGTGTCCTCTCCTCTTATGGATGTCAGTGGCAGTTTTCTCCTTCTTCTCGAGCCCATAGCTCTGAGCTATATTTTAAAGGGCATGGAAATATTTTTCCTCCTTTCTCACATGTGCGGCTGTGCAAGAGATATTTCCAGTCTTGGTGGTTTCCAATGATTTACAGATCTATCGTTTGGTTGCCACAGACGAATTACACCTCTGTGGCTGCTTGGTTGTTTGTTTCACCCAACGACACCTCGTGAACATTTGGTCAAAACAGGGAAATAGTTTTTACACGTTGTTGTTTGATAAGTGTAGATAATAACTGTTCCGGATGATAGCTATCCTTGCTGATTGTTAAAGAGCAGGGTGACGGAAAAGATTGCTGCAAGATAAATGACTTTTCTGACTGGTATGCTTTTGATGAGGCAGTTCCGAGGAGTGCAAAGCCGCAGAATGCAAAGAGCACAATGGTGATGGTAGTGACTTGTCTGCAGCTAAGACTTTGCCTTTGTGAACTGCTTACATTACAGTAGGGGGGGTGGCCACTCCTGTTTAGATAGGTGGGTATCTGATCCTAGATTTCTGCCCACTGTCATCACACCTACCTTGCCAAATATTCCCCCCCTCTTGGCTTCTATTCTATCTACTCATATGTTTATCTGTTTTATAACTCTCTCTTTCTATTTCTTGCTATTAAATCTTGGTTGTCCTTGAAACTGCTCTGATAAAGTTGGTTTAAAAAGAAACTTTGTACTTTTACAGGGAGTTTACTGTTTTCATTCCTTATTTCATTTTGATCGTCCTGTATTTTGCTGTGCTCTTTGTTCCTTTTCAACTTTTTAATCACTCATCTGAAGGCCATTTGTTCAGGGTAATGAATATTCTGCCCTCATGGTTCTACTTGAGTGGGAAAACTGAAGTAAATGGATTGAATTTTAATTTGATGGCTGTGCCCTTGTTGGCTCTGTACTGCCTATAAAGAGTTTCACTGACAGCTTGATATGTGATGAAAGCAGGCGCGTCATTTTGCAAAATGTAAACATGAACTTGTAGCAAATATTCTCAATTTATTAACTCTCCTAAATGGCAACACCAATTCAAACAAAGGTTTAGTTCTCTGCAGTGTGACATCACACTCTGTGTTAAGATAGACTCTGTTTAGTAACATGCTCGTACTTGTCGTCCTGGGTCGCGGGGGCAGCAGCCTCAGCAAAGAAGCCCAGACAGTCCTCTCCCCAGCCACTTCCGTCAGCTCTTCTGAAGGAACCCCAAGGCGTTCCCAGGCCAGCTGGGCGATGTAATCCCTCCAGCGTGTCCTGGGGCGGCCCCGAGGTCTCCTCCCGGTTGGACATGCCCGAAACACCTCCCAAGGGAGGCGTCCAGAAGGCATCCTTACCAGATGCCCGAACCACCTCAACTGGCTCCTCTCGATGTGGAGGAGCAGCGGCTCTACTCCGAGTCCCTCCCGGATGTCCGAGCTCCTCACCCTATCTCTAAGGCTGAGCCCAGCCACCCTGCGGAGGAAACTCATTTCGGCCGCTTGTACTCGCGATCTCGTTCTTTCGGTCACTACCCAGAGCTCGTGACCATAGGTGAGGGTTGGAACGTAGATCGACCGGTAAATCGAGAGCTTCGCTTTCTGGCTAAGCTCCCTTTTCACCACAATGGACCGGTAAAGTGCCTGCATCACTGCTGACGCCGCCCCAGTAACAAAATGATGGTAATTAAGAGCAGAGAGTCGTATGCTACAAAATACAGAGAACCACTGGTTTTAACAATGTGACACATGACATTTATACATTTTGTACTGATTTATACTTTCAGAAATCTTAATATATATATATATATATATATATGTATATATATGTATATATATATATATATATATATATATATATATATATATATATATATATATAATATTTATTTACAAAGTGCTGCCTGTGCATCAGACACTCAGCACTTAATACAATCTGAGAGCCTCAAAAATTTGACCTTTAAATGGTGTACTATAGTGCAACTACCTCACGGCTGGGTGTGACGGCAGTGCTTTTTTAAATCATTTACTCTTTTAAAGGTCCAGTGTGGAAGATTCAGGGTGGTATCTAGTGACGAGGATTGCTCCTGGTAAGAATTTACTTCAGTGTTCATAGTTCAGGAGGTTTGTACCGGGAGCTGAATTATCAGCAGAGGTCTCTTCCTCTCCAAGACGGACCAGGTGATTAAAACTGGAAAAACACTGAATAACTAGTTTCACAATACAAGTCAGTGTTTATCCGATGCTGTTTAGCATGCCAGAGAAAGGCTGTTAGCCTAGCAATGTTTGCTCACCTTTTTTCTCTGATAACATAAGATCCAGATGTTCAGGAGGTTTTTACCAGAAGCCACATTATCTGCAGAGTTGTCTTCCTGTCAAAAACAAACGTATCCGCTGATTTAAACCAGTAAAAACACCAAATAAAGTAGTTTCATGTTTAAAATATCAACAGTTTTTTTTAATTGTAATGGAGGAGTTGCAAACTACAGTGGCCTACGCGAAAACGCGAATAGCCCAATCTGGAGCCAGTGTTTTGTTTGTTCGTTCTGGGCTACTGTCGAAACATGGCGTTGCAACATGGCAGTCTCCTGAGATAAGGATCTGTGCCCTGTGTAGATACACTGCGTTCCAAATTATTATGCAAATTGTATTTAAGTGTCATAAAGATTAAATTTTTTGNACTGTCGAAACATGGCGTTGCAACATGGCAGTCTCCTGAGATAAGGATCTGTGCCCTGTGTAGATATAAACAGCTCACTGTAAGGTAACGAAAACATGATTCTTATTTTCAGGGGAGTATACACCACAGAAAACATACTTGTTGTATTGTAGTACATTTCTGCAGATATCCCCTAAATTCTTCACACTGGACCTTGTGATAGAGAAAAGAAAATAATTTTGATCACATGACATTAACAGACCTGAGCTCCTCTGAAAACTCAAACCATGAACACACTGTACCGAAAGATTTGATTGATCTGTTGGCTTTAGTTTTCAAGGCTTTTGTTGGACACCAATAAATTAAATGTTCCTTTACAAATGATCTGGCTTCTTGATGTGTGTGAGATTGCCTCATTGTGCATGCATTGACAGATTTACTGTCTTTTTGTCATGTCTGTCATCTGAAGGTGTCTTAGGCAAACATCACGTGTTTGATAAAAATCCACATGCCACCATGCTCCTGATCCCTGCTCTACTGTTTTTCTGGAGAGGAGACATTTGGCTGGCTTTCCACTGCGTACGTGCGGCTCAGTGAGAACACGAGCCTCCAATCCTCTGCCTCCTGTTGTCACAGCAGTCGCTGTGCCCACCAACTTAATCCCCTCAGCTGCGGATGAGTGGGCCGACAAGTAAATGGACAGCACCTGAGTCTGCAGTTATCAGTTTTCCCAAGTGTACTGGTGCTCCCTCACAGCCCATATCTCACGTTCCCTCCCTCCCCCTCTCTCCTCCCTCAAACCATGCAGAGATTAAAACTCCTCTAGATGTATGCATCTTACCCTCTGGCACACATTTTTGTGCTGTAGAGGTGCACAGAAGTTTTTTTAAACTTGGCTCCATACTGCAGTATCCTCTCCTGAGCATTTCCTTTACGAGAGTTTGAACCATGTCAATCATTGTTGAGTAATAGTCATCATTGCTCCGTTCCTCGTTGTACCTTTTCCAATTGCCAGAGCCAGCTGTAGTACCAACGCCCCACTAAGGTTGCCTGCTTCCTTCCTTCCTTCCTCTGGGAACAATAGTCAAGAATCCCAACATGACACTGCTCTTGGATGAAAGTTCACAACTTTCCCATCAAGTTGTTATGGTTGCAGCCTCCCAGGCCGAGCAGTGGCACCATCATGGTTGCCCCAAGTTCTCTTGAACTGAGCAGCGTGAGAAAGGAGGAAACTACGAATAACTTAATCCAAGGAAAGTCAGTGGACTGACTGAGTGGAGGCTGGCTGGCTGGTTTTGCAGGCCTGCGTCACAAATGATGACTGGAGTAAAGCCTGATTTATGGTCGACCATACAGTACTGGAGTCCCACCTTGATTTATAGTCGAGCGTCAGATTTCACACTGTAACACTAGATGCTTGTATTGTACACCAGGGTGCATCAGTAACTGTGTTAACATTTGTCATAATTGTGATATCGGGTGATGATGGGCTACACACATACGTATATACGGGTTTCTCACGGCCATGAAATTCCTGGAAAAGTTATAAGATTAGAAAAAGTGTTTTCTAGGACTGGAAATGATTTGTAATTAACAGAATGTTTGGAAAAATTTGAATACAAATCGTTATGTTCATAAAAATCCCAAAACATGTCTAACGTTGTGCAATATACGTTCCTTGTATTACTAATTTAAAGTCTAATGCTGCACTGACCGTTGAAACATCGACAGTATCATGTGGTACAATTTGAAGCTATCCACCCTGTCCACTGAGGCCCTGTCAATATTAGGGGGTGCATGGTTCCTTAACTGCTTCCTCCTAAGGTCCACTATCATCTCCTTAGTTTTGCTTACGTTCAGGAGTAGGTTGTTCTCCTGAGGCCAGTGGGTCAAGTCCTCTACATATTTGTGATAGGCCTTTTCATTGCCATCTGTGATCAGGCCCACCACAGCTGTGTCGTCAGCAAACTTGATGATGGTGCTGGAGTCTGAAGTGGCCACACAGTCATGTGCGTACAGGGAGTACAGCAGGGGTCTCAAATTGCAGCCCTGGGTGCTCCAGTGTGAAGGATGAGGGTGGAAGCAGTGTGTCCGCCCGCTCTCACCACCTTGGTGTCTGTCTGTCAGGAAGTTAAGGATCCACATGCACAGTGATGTGTTATCCCAGTTCCTTGAGCTTTGTGACCAGTTGAAACATCACTTGTATCACGTAGCACACGTAGACCAGAGCCAGCAATGCGTCATTGCCAATGCCGCACCCCTTTTTGGGGGAGAGAAACACCACATTAGGAGAGAAACAGGAAAATGTCAGAAACCTTGTTTTGTTGTTGGTTAACCAAGGCTTTCACGAGATCTGAGGCAGATAAGATTGCTGATGGATAACTAATGTCAGTTTGAGTGGGAAACAGAGCTTTGTTTAACAAGAAATAAATGCATGCATACTTGTCAAAATTAAAATCCAAACACACTTCAGATTTCGGTGGCATCTACTAGGATACAAGGATCTTTTTGGCTATATTGCTTAATAGGCCTACCCATTTTAAACTACTTAAGTAATGTCATGGAAATGGGGTGAAATATCGTGGAAAAGTTAAGGGCCGTACACGTGCCGGGTCATTAACCACCTGGAAAATGTTAGGTCAGGTGTTGGGCGGTACTTTTGTGCCTTTTTTGAGCCGGCTTTCTAGAGTGCGGCACCAGGTTGCGTCTGAGGTTGCTAAGCAACCTTAACAAGCAACGTATAGCCTGTTTACCTGAAATCGCATCTTCCAGGTGCTTATAAGTATGTAGGCCTATCGTCTGTGGGAAAGATGTAAAGCTCTGACAACCCTGCACCAAAATGATCAACTGTTCCATGTTTACCACAGACTGATATTTACGGAAGAAGGGAAAGATATCTGTTGACTGTGATTGATTGGTCCTTGTCACATGACATGCGGTGGGTGCTGCTGCGTTCCAAAATTTGAACTCGGTTTATATGAAAGCACAGCCGTTGCGCCCTGAAAAAGTAAGTGCTTGGAAATGCGATAGTGCCGTGACGGTGTCTGGCGTTGGAGCGCGGCTGCCACACATCTACATTGAAAACAATGAATTTGAAAGTGTAAAAAACAAGGCATGTGTACAGCCCCTTGGAGAGAGTTTTGAAAATTCACTGTTAAAAATGTGTGGGAACCCTGTATGTAATTAGAGTTATATTTGGTAACTTATATCATTTCACCTTGCCTCATTACTGAATAGCACCGCATGCAATTGCTGTGATTGGGTTCATTCATTCATGCAGAACAACACTTGCATGAACAGAAGGTCTGCAGCGTAATGGCTTTGCTAGATGTGTGTTACTGAAAAAGAGTACTGAGAGTCTTTCCTTAACTTGTTTGATGTTGCCGTCACTCTCAACAATCTCCACCTGCATCAGAAAGTTGTGTAGCAAAGCACAGGCAGCACAAAGGGACCAGTCACAGTTTTTGTGTTTTCCGTGATGTGTGTCTCCATCACCACCGTTGCCCCAGTGTGTAGTTTGTGAGGAGGTGCACGTCAGCTGCGGTTCTCCCAACTCCAACATTCTTTTCAGTTTCACAAACTTCTTCAGGTTCCTAATATTCCTACAGGGTAATAGAGAACATAATCACTTCTCTGTGGTGTTCGAATGTTCTCACTTTTTTTTTAATGTGCTCTGGAAAGAATCCAACACCTGTGTCTGAACATTTTTAGGCTTTGTGAAATATTTATGATCATAGTGATATTATTGGTCCATTGGTTTTATGTCACACATTTTTCAAACATAGAAAGTGCTGCTTTGTGGCCCGATCGTTTTACAGAGATTTGGACTATCACTGTGATGATTTCACTTGGCAGCCAGATTTAATCCACAATACTGACATGGACAGCGGACACCAACAGGGTTGTGTTTTTTACTGCATAGACAGCTGTGTACACATATGTACAGTCTGCATGGAAATACATTTTGGGCTGTGCGTGGACATTGTGCATCAAACCTTGTGGCAGATGAAGAACTTTACATCATGTGGACCCTCGCGGCTGTATGGACATGGAAAATATAATTTGTGCTTGGGTCATTCTGCACCTGGAGTCGTGCATGTTATTCATCAAACCTGAGAATATACTGTACTCATTTTATTGAGTACCAGACTTTTTTCTGAGGTTGAGTCAAACTGAACGCAGTAAATGTCTTTAAACCGCTTTACTGAAAGGTTCACTGTGGAGTTTTTCACCTATTGCTATGAATGGATCACCATTTTATCTCATGCATTTTCACACGCGTGTAGGCAGATGATGCATTACAAAGTCCTACTAATGGTGTCACACTGTGCCCTTGATCTACAGGTGGCAATAACATGCCAAAATATTCTGCAGTGTACCAACAAAGGCATGGAAGAAGAAGACTGCTAACAAGTGAATATGAATGTCAACAAAGCTGGATTTAAAGTACTTAAAACTTGGCTTGCGGATGGTTTATGAGAAAGGAAATGCATTCAGCATGTTTTTTAGAGCTCAAGAATACACACAATGTTCTTTGGCGAGTAACACTGAATGTAAACTTTTGTTTATTTACAAGAACACCCCTCCCCCCGGGGCACATTTAATTTCTATTTCAGCATCACAAAACTATAATATCTTTTTTTCCTGAACTTTGTGATGTTTCAGAAATCTCCCCACTGATCTGCACTTAGTGATCTCTTCTTTACTTGTGCACTTACCATTTTTCTGGAGGGCAGTCCCAGGAACTGAATGCCTCATGGGCATAGACTGTATAAAATAATGGACGGAGCCACCGTGACATCATCCCTTGGTTTGGGGATTACTGTTTTGAAGCCTTGAGTTTGGCATTTTGGCCGTCACTATCTTGAATTCTTTGAGCCAGAAGTGACCGCATTTGCACGAGAGCGTGGGGCTAACCCTAATGCTAGCTGCTAACTTGGTATTGCAGCTTCCAAATAAGATCAAAAATAGCCGCCCACAGACACCATAACGGGAAATATGATGAACTCACTGTCTTTGGTTTAGTTTTACTCACTGTGTGATGATCCAGGTGTTTCGGTTGGTTTAGAGTTGACTGATTTGCAGTATGTATGTTGAATCGAAGATGACGCTAACTGACTGTCTTGACTGTCGCGTTCAAAAATGAATACAAAATCCCCAAACAAACATTCCCCAAATAAACAGGCCTTTACAAAAACAATGGGGTATTAAACAACTTCATCAAACCATAAAAAAGGAAGATTAACCAAAAACACAGCGGTTGAAGACTGTAACCCTTTGGCGTCTTCCACGCTACACATTAACTTCAGCACACCTGCCTTTATTTAAAGGTTCCCGAGATGCCAGGTCAGGTGGCGCATTAGAGTGACTCCGAAAATAATAGGAAACTAGGACTTGCTTGAAATGGCTCTAACACTTGGTTAGCACGGTGCGTTTGCAGTCTACCGTGGTTGACTTTTATGCTAAAGCCTAATATCCCAGCAGAAAACAACTTAAAACCAATAAAACAAAATGTACTTATTGGAAAAACTAAACATCCGACTCATTAGGGGGTCTTTTATTACATCTAAACGCTGGACAAGATTTTTTTAGGCAAATGTAATGTTGCAGTGAACGTTTATGAGCTGAAAACACACTGAAATAGCGACAGCTAGGGTAATCTCTTTAAGAAGATTCTGTATGCAGAATGTGTTGGGAACGGAACAAGATTTTGGTATCCGACGTGTTCTGGTTTCTGTCTGTAGTCCGAGTAGTATTGACCAATCATGTTTGAGCAGTGGGTGAACAATCCATGTGGAGAGGTGGAAAGCACTGACTGAAATGCAGTATCAGAATCCATCTGCTATAGTCTGATACACTGACGATTACACTTTTATATTAGTACTTTTTAAGAAAGAATTGTCTCCATTCATATGCAGACATCTGTTGAATAGAGATTAGCCAAAAAGACTGGAGCACAAAAGAGCAAGTCTTAGTCCAAATTTCGACTGGCTACACCGGATCAGCTTGAGTTATTGGCACTCGCCCCCAGAGGTTTTATTGTTGTCAGACGATAGTTGATGGGTTCCAGGATTGCATCTACAGCTATGCCTGTCTTGTCAACGGATGACACCCACCTGTCACTCAAAGTGGCCGTGCCCTTAGTTAGTCATAACTTTAAGTAAGGAATAATGTATAGTGAGCTGCACGTCGGGGTTCCATTCCCCTGTCGGGAGTTATTTTTCAACAGTCACCGGCTCACTATACATTATACCGCTTAGAACATGGCTTACTACTAAAACATTAAAATGTTACATCTGGCATCAATATTATTAAATTGCTGGGAGAGTGTATTGACAGTAGGGTTGGGTCGGTATGAGAAAAAAAAAAAAAGGTCCGGTTTTTGTGAAAAACCGCATCAAGTCGGTAATACCGGATTTTTGCCACTTGGGGGCGCAGTTGACTCATTTAAAATAAAAAACATTCATAGGACAACAGAGTGACAGTAACACTTTGTTTCTTTTATTCCTTAGAAATAAATTTGCAGATTTAGCTTACTCAGTCAGTGCAAACAAGGGTTGCCTCCTTCGTCTGGCTCAAAGCCAAAGTGTTGCCATATTGGCGCATTCTTTGATTTCTTCGAGACTAAATTGTCCGCCATTATCGACTCCCCGTCACTGTTAAACAAACTCCAGGCTACAGTAGAGGCCTCGGCGCATGCGCACTCGCACCCCCTAGCTCAGTAGCAGCTCAGCCGAGCAGTCTTTTGTGTAACACTGGTGCGCGGAGCGGAGTCCGCGCGGTCGGAAAATCTGAGCTTTGCGCGCACAGGGCTTGCGGACGTCCGCTTTTAGTCCGGGCGGACTTCCGCGGAGTCTGCTCCGCGTACGTTCCACCGTAAAATGACGTATGCTGTCCGGTCGGTCTCAAAAAAAAAAAAAAAAAAAAAAAAAAAAACCCGGTCCAAGACGTAATACCGAACTGGTATTACCGAGAACTGACCCAACCCTAATTGACAGAGGAGAGGCGTTCACCAGACAAACTGCGGCTGTTTTCTGGAGCGGAGGAGAGGATTTTACTCCACTTCTCCCGGTCGGAGATGCTGGGTGCCCAGTAGCTGCGAAGGCTGCCCTCACATTTATAGCCAGTGACCGTCATGATCTCCCTGCTCTCCAGGCCAGCTTGGGAGAGCTGTGTGGACTAACGTTAACTGATTTTGATGCTCCTCAGTCTAAGGCTGCTGTTGCTATGGCGTCCCTAGCAATGGAGCAGCAGAGCAGCGATGATACCTCAAGAAATAAACACCGCAGAATTTTGAAACATTATAATTTCTGCTGTTAAGTTGTGCTTTTTAAAATGCGGGTCTATGGGGACTGACTTGGTTTTGGAGCCAGCCTCAAGTGGCCATGTGAGGAACTGCATTTTTTGGCGCTTCTGCGCTGCTTTCATTTTCTACCCCTGGAGGTTGCCGCTTGATAATGAGCTGCTGCCGTAGTAAACCTGGTGGTAAGTACTCTCAGTGTTGGTGCAGATTTAACCTGTGGCTTCATGTTGTACCAGCTAGTCCTAAACTGAACGTAGTAAATCTGGACCTCTTGAGACATGGATAGCAAATTGCAACTTTGAACAGGTGAAAGTTTTAATGAAGGTTTAGTCTCTGGACAAAAGTATTGACTTGGATCCCAGAGGATTGTTATAAAAAACCTTCCTTATTGCCCTGAATATTGCACTTGTGTTAACATACAACACTAGTTTGCCATAATAAAGTAACTGTGAATTTATTATTCTACATCAATATGTATTGGCATCTTTTCATGGGATTCTCTCTCTGGTGCTACTTATCTTTCACCCCCAGGATTAAAATGTTTTCTTAAGGTGGCAACCTTCCTGTAAAGCTGTAACTTTTTATGACTTTGTCAAAATAAATCATCACTGGTGGCAATATGTGCTGGCATTGGAGCCGCAAGTTAATTTGGGCAACATCTTCCCAGCAGTGGTAATGGTGATAATAAATGGAGTGTATTAAAAGGTGATGAAAAACTCCACATGGGCAGTGAGTGATGAGTTGTGAAGGTCAACAATGTGGCTCCATGGTTCTCACAGGTTTGGGAAATCTCAGAGGGATGATTGATTGATTAAACCTGCAGAGTGACTACGCGTGTCTCTGTTGTTGTAGGGCGTTGTTTTGTGAAATAACTGTGGTGGTTGCGTAGTATTCAAATGTTATTGCAAGCGTGTCATACCAGATCACTGTCAGAACATAAAGGTAGTCACTTGCTATCTTGCAGAATTTTAAACACAGTGTTGCTGCAGGTGGGGATGTTGCCGTAAGGCACGCTGCATGCATCCAGGCAAATACCGTCTTGTTTCCTAACAGTAAATACTTGTTCACCTTACTCCACCTCACTTACAATGTGCTATGGTAATTACAGGTTTTGTTTTGATTTTTACATATTTTTGATACTAAGTGTCTCTTTGAACTTCCTAACCCAGTTAAACAAGGTCAGACCCACAGCATGCACTTTTGATATCACGTGACGCATTACACGCTTCAACAAGAAAGTTGTTAAAGGTTTGTAATTAGCGAGTGATTTGTTTTGGATGCACCCTTTTAAAATAACAAAAATTTGTACACATATAAAAATGAAATGGGTGCTGGAGGTGTCAGCTGAGAACCTGCTGTTTAGGTTGAGTTTGAACATGTAAGCAATGTTTCAAAATATCAGAACTTGTAATGAATAAGCTGTAGTGACTTGCAGTAGGTTTGTTAAGGTGATTTATAACTCAAAAGAGTAAGCTAATGTAATGTGTTCACTGCAATATAAACAAAGTCATGGCATGGTTTAGGTAGAGTAATTTTAATGCCGTTCAGCACCAAAGGATGTATTAGGTACAAACATCACCTGTTTGCTGCCAGCCCATTAAAAAAGTGTCAGTGACAAAGTGGCTGTAACCAGCTGTGGCATCATGGCGGTGGTTTTCAGTCCATCAGGATATTCATCTTGCTCGCCTTATGCACAAAAAAGTGACTGATGGACAAGTCAGATTTAGCTACTGGAGGGCATCCAACCCAAGTAAGAGATGAATTAGAGCGGGGAATCACAGCCTCTGGACAAGGACAAGGCCAGCTCATGTATTTTCCAAATTTAAGTGGCACATTTGGCCCAGATCATCCACATTTCAGTGTCCACATTTAAGTTTTTAAGCACATGAATTGTAAGGATTTATTATGAGAGAAGGAATAACAATGAAGACGAAATATGCAGGACTGAGATCAAAGACACTTAAAAGGACCACAAGTGAAAAACATTAGAAATACTCAAAGAGGTATGTCTCCAAAATATAATGAAAATAATAGAAATTTAAAGTCTAAGATAAAAGTTAAGTAGCTGTGTTATATGGACTCAGCAGCTGTTGCGTGATGTCTAATCAGATCACAGTTCGGTTGACAAGTGAGAACCACATAATAAAGAAGAGGTCTCCTAATTTCAGTTTCACCTTTCTTTAAGTTCCCCCATTAGGTGTGACAGGAAATTGGCAGGACCACTCTCTGGGCGTTACATCTGTTTCCCAGGCAGCAGCTCAACAAAACATGGCCTTGCACACCACCATTACCATTCTCAACACTCCGAATTATAGGAGTGAGAGAGAAAGAGAGAGATTGTCAGCTATCTCAGTGAGGCATGCTTCGCTCAAGGCTACGTCTCTCTTTTTCCTGCCCTCTCGTCTCTCTCCTTCCATTACTCAGCAGCGAGAAGCCAAAAAAAAAGGTGTGACTGAATGCTCATCACACCGAAACTCTGTCCTCGTCTCCCAAAAGGTCTGTTGTTGTCCAGGCATGAAAGTTCAGCAGGTTAAGGAGACTCGAGAGTACATATGAAGGTGGAGGCTAATGCTGGATGCGCTGTAACTAATATCCATGTGGACAATTAATCAGCAGAGCACTAAAGAAGTATAGAGAAAAGCAGTTTTGTTTCCAGTAGTGTGAAGAGGTTCCCTTTGTATCCATGTAGTGTAAAGCTGCACAGCAACAGCACTTTTCAGTAAGACAACAGGAAGAAGTTAGAGCGAACTTTCATTGAAGGTGTAAACAAACTACAAAAGTTTAACAAAATTACTTTTGCTTTTAGTCTATCAGCATTTTCAGTGTTTATATTCTGTGGTCAAGGCCCATTTGTGACAATTATTCTGCCATTTGATGCAGCCAGAGGGACAACTGGTAGCTGATAGAATTACGTAACCGTAGACAAAGTCTTGAGTTTAATAACCCTTTAACTCCAACCCAGGACCAATTTTTATGTGGTGTGATCACCTCACATCGTCTGCCTGCCCTTTATTTCTGAAAGATAGAGTTTACTTAATCTCTATAAACAGATTCTGCACATATACATGCATGTAATGACAGGAGAAGAATTTGCTATCAGCAGCGTTGTGGTTTCTGTTTGTATTCCGAGTAGTATTGACCAATTACGTTTGAATGGCAGGTAAACAGTTTGTGTGGAGAGGTTGAATGCATTGACTGAAATGCAAACTTTTAACCCATCAGGCCCTTCGCTAAGTCCCGCCCCTGGACACAGACTGGCCAATCATAACGTAGCATCGAGTCGACTCAGACCAGGGTCTTGTGGATTTGGAGCTAAATGTTGTGCCTGGGGCACGTTATGTATTAATGATACTTGTTACCTGGAGAGGTTGGAAAAAGATATACGTTTCTTCCCTGTTCCAAAACCAAAATCAAACCCTGAAAAGTGCAGGGTTAGCTAGCTAGCTACTGAAGATATAGCCTACTGAATGTATACACATGCTGCTTTTGCTTTTTAATGATTATAAC
>NC_065521.1:47767753-47806329 GCF_006386435.1 Epinephelus moara | reverse complement strand
TGTCTCAACTGTCCAAAGGGGACTGAAGTCAGTGATTCATGTAAAATTCCTTAATGAAAGATTCTTTTTGCACTGTAGTAAGAATACTACAGAATTTATTAACCCAAATATTACACTTAACTGTTGAAACAGTTATTCATATTTTAGCATACATTATTACTAATATTAGTGCACACTATTAAAATATTGATTGAGAATCGCATACAAGACCCAAATGACATGCAAAATAATACTGATAGCAAATTACAACACTTAAAAGCAATTTTTATTTGGTTGGCTGGTAAAATATCTGCCTGGCTGGTAAAAAATTTCACTTAACAGCCAGCCTGGCTGGTAAGTGAAAAAGTTAGTTTTGGACCCTGTGTTCAATACAATATAAAACAATACAAAAAAAGCTTTTGATTGTTTAATATGGACAAAAAGACAGTGCTCGTGTAACAGTGCATTAGTGGTTGTTGCCATTGATACAGTGCTGAATTTTTGATGGAATTTGTTTTTGTAAAGATTTGTTTTATTATATAAAAAAATGTGCTCAGTTTACAGTGCAGCTGCAACATGTTAGACACATAAACATTTCCTCTTGTGCATCAAAAACTAAATTTAAAAGAAAGATGAAATATACACATGTACAGATGTACAAATGTACTTGTGAAATAAAAGGGTAATTATAAACATAATATTGATACATCAACTTAATATAAAAAGTGATAATAATATGACATGTTACTGATAATGATCCTGAACATGAACATATGATGCAACTTTTCAGAGTTACAAAAACAGTGCCGTTTCCAACCACCTCTTCTGTTTTTGTTGGCATTTAACTCAAGCTTGTATCATTTACAGCTGCACACAAACTATATAAATAGTGTTCTCAGCAAACAGTTTAATCTACCATCAAGCTGAAAGAGTGAAATTAAACTTTTTGACCGCCTCAGCTTCATTACTGAGTTATTTTCAGTTCGATGTATCACTAAGCAACAGGGGAAATAACAAAAAGGGAAAATGGTAATAACTTAATTGAGAGACTTTTTTTGACATAGATGTTGAATAGCTGTTCCCACCAGGTGTGTCCTTCAAGTGGCTGGCGAGTGAAACACACTCACACACACACACACACACACACAAACACACACACACACACACACACACACACACACACACACACACACACACACACACACACAAATGCAAACACAAAGACTTAATACTGAAGTAATATTGTCCACCCCCAGCTTGTCTGTCATGCTAACCTTTCAAACTGGGGGCGTATTCATCATTGCACACATGCTCACGCATTCACAAACACATGCACTCAGATGGCATGGAAACACTGCTCAGCCTAAAGGCTTTGTGGTTGCCTAGCTGCCCACCTACTCACCTGTACCCGCCCATCTTCACCTGTTTGGATCCTTAAGACCGAAATAGACCTGAAAGTAATTGCTTTATCAGCAGGTACTGCACATGCAATCTCAAATGGCTGTTGATACTTGTAGGAGAGTCACCGTGGGCGGTTCAGTGAAGGTTTGACTGGGTTTGGAAGCGTGAATCTGTCATGGTGCCCACTCACTTAGGACATAGTTGCAAAAGCTGGTTGCGTGGTTAAGTCACCTCTGGAACAACATTGGGCCGAGGATCCTGCCCAAGCTTGATCTGCTGTGTCTTCAATCTTTTGTCTCCATCTCAACTTTCCCACTTACAAAGACTTGCATCATTGCCGTACCTTTTGGCCTGGTCTCCTGACTAACCAAATAAGCTAAACAAAGGAAGTTCAGAAAATTAAATAACAGCAGTAACTGGGTTTAATGAGAAACTTACAGGGGCACACTTCTGTTAAAAAGTTTGGAATCGCCTGCCACAAAAGCTCGATGGCTGACAATATTTCTGAGTGTTGTCGAAAGTTGTCTTTACAACAGATGTTATATTGTATGAAGGGTTTGTTGTAGACATGGAGAACAAAGCGCTGTGCAACGGCTCAACCACACTGACAATTGACAGGGAAGAAGGAGACATAGATCCTTCTGAGCACAGTTAAAAAAGAATAGCACTAAATCATCAGTCATTGCTAAAAGAAAGAGGAAGCTTAGCATCAAGATGTGAGCAGATTTCAGTGTCCACAGAATTAAAGTCTATATGTGGCGATAGCTGATGGGGGAGATGGGGGGGTGGATCGGCAAACTTTCTGTTGCTGCCATTACATAGGTTAGACCCAGCCCTAGACCTCAGGGTGCACATTTTGCCTGGGAGCACAGCTGGTTTCATCTAAAGTGAGTTGGAAAAACAATTGTTACACGAAAATGAGATTACTGTTGTAATTTATCTATTTCTATATGAATTAATGACCTCTTATATGTCACTTTCACTGTGCCTGGTGCTCTGCTGCTCCATCAGCTCCAAAAATAGAAAGTCGGTATGTGGCAGTGAATGTTGATATTGTGGTGGGCCACCACAAATAAATGCATCTGTGGGAACTCTGGATTTCAATAGGAACAGGGTCCTGATTCAGTGTTAAGTGCACAGTAATGCCTCTAACAAGTTGGAATTAACAAGCATGTTGCTTTAGCAAAGCCTTTCTTCAAACTTTTTGGGGCCAAAACAAATGAATGGCCTCTCTTAAAGACGGGGTAAAAACCCTGTCATCATAGGGACAAGACACTTTTGTGCTATTCAGTTGGCGTCAAAATGATACACACATTTTTAGATTCAGTGGGACTCGCACTTTCCAAGGATATCATTAAGTCTGCTGTGCATTTTTAAACTCAGAAATCATACAAAAAATAGACATTGTAACTTCAGTACTTGCCTTAGAATCATAGTTTTCTTTTTTTTTCAGTATCAATCCAGTGGTAGGTGTCTGTACATCCATGGGTACACTGCAAACAGGAATTTCTAATTTGGCATGCTTTTAATGTTGCAAATTTGCCAAAATGTTAACAAATATTGGCTCAAAATAAAAAAGATTGACTGACTCAGTAGCAACCACAGGCCAGAGGATAAACAATGTCAGTGGGCTTTAGCTTCTTGACTCCAATAATATCCGTATCAAATTTTGATAGCAATCCATCCAATCGTTGTCAGACCATTTTACTGATATTTAACATGTCGGGTAGCGCTAGAGCAAAATTCAGGATCACCACAGTCAGTAGGCTTCATCATAAGACCACGAATGTCTGCACAAAATTCAAATGCAATGCAGCCTATAGTTTTTGAGATATTTTAGTCTGGACCACAGCGGTGGACCGATACACGCTGCCATCCCTAGAAACATGCTGCTTGGTGGCTGCTGAAGGGAGAGCTTTAGAGAGAAGTTCAAATCCTGTTTATTTACTAACCTCTGGACATTTGGCCAATCGTTGTCTGAAGTGGGAGAGCTTATTGGTTTGGTTTTGGAAAGCAGTCCAGGAGTGGAAAAGCCTGATGGCTGGAGTTTATTGGTCAGTAACTCATGTTGGAATGTGAGTCTGTATCTCAACATGCTTGTGTTTAATTAGACCCTTTTCATTGTTTGTTTCTTTACATATTAATCCCTCTGTCTATCTCTCACCTCTGTGTATTCCCTTCTTCAGCTCTTGGAGTATGTTGGCAAAGGAAAGAGCATCATGGACGTGGGTTTGGCCCAGGCCCGCCAGCCACTCACCACCCGCTGCCACTACTATGAGGTGGAGATCGTTGATGCTGGGGAGAAGTGCTACATCGCCCTGGGCCTGGCAAGAAGGGTGAGCTTTCTAAGAAAAGAACAACTTTTGACAACTTAACGCACACCTACACTCAACAGAGAAGCAAGTTTCTTTTTTGCACTTGGCCCTTTCCCCCATTTTCCACAGTGTTATACATTAGCCAGTGTAGCCCAATGAACTCAAGGGATGTGGACTCCAGGAATAATCCTCCCATTTGCTGACTCTTCCAATCTCCCCCTCTGGTCTCCGTAGTTCAACATGTCATTGAGCTCACAACATGATAATGATGGAAAACTTAAACAAAATCCTGAATTGGGAATAAGGTGCATAATTGGCGTGTGCAAAATGTTCCTAAAGGTCTGTTTTGGACATGTTGCAAACTTGGTGTCTCAGGCCCAGTGTACACTTAAACAGATATTTTATGAAACAGATACTTTTCCCCTGTGTTTTGCAAAATAATTCTGTCCATATGACCTTTACCGCTCTAGAAAGCAAAAATAAGTTAGCTGTCTTCAGCAGTATCCCCCCTTCACAAAGGTAGCAGAGTTCACAGGCTAACGTTACCTTCTTCAAAACACCTACTAGAGATCATGATTACTGTTCAATTTAAGGATAATGGAACGCGAGTGATGCTCCGGACATGCTTGAGTTTTCTTTCTAGTCCTCATTGACAACAATCCCACTCTGGAAACTGTCCCACAATCTGCTGGTTCGACCGGCCTGATCCATAACCACTGCTTCTGGATGACTTGGTGGAGCAAAAGCGTTGGGCCTCCGTTCATCCATGGAGTGGCACAACAAACCTAAGTTTAAGTGTAACGTAGACATTAGACAAAGCATTGCTAACAAAACTTTAGAAAACTGGTAGTCGGCCAGTGATGTTGTTGTTTCTGTTGTATGCTCATTACACAAAGCAACAATATGCATGCGCGCATTGAGGAAATTATGTCATCGTTAACATGTTCACATAGATACACAGTAACCGGAGTTTTGAAAAATCTGCACCTTAAGCCCAGTTCAGACCAAAGAACCGCAATGAGACGAGTTGAAACACGCAACTACTTGCAATGCACTGTTCTGCGATGTTCTTAAAACCTACCAGTTCACTACCCTGGAAATCCAGAGTTCTCGCGAGAGCACAATTTGAATTTGCTCAGCGAGTCACTCTGGCAATCAGTAATGATGCTCATTACCCATGCCCTTGTAGCCGAGCTGCACCAATCACATCGGTGTATCTGATATAGGCGGGCCAGAGGCGAGCTAAACAGATGACGACAGCGCTGCGACGACGAAGTCCGGAATCAGTCAGTAAACATTGCAAGATGGCTACGGATGAACACCAGTTGTTTGAAACGGCTTTGGCCGCTGCAATGAATGAGTTAGACTTGGCTTTTTCTCTAAAAGAGGAACAGAAGACTGCGCTCGAGTCTTTACTTTGCAAGAAGGATGTTTTTTGCTGTTTTGCCGACCGGATACGGCAAGAGTCTAATCTACCAGTTAGCTCCGCTGGTAGCTAAGCGTATACGTTACCCCGTGTATTGTTCTGATTGGTAGTAGTGTTATCCAATTGCGTGCAGTGATATTTACAAATGCATTCTTGGTGCTGCCCCAGGAGTTGGGCCATTTTCATTACTCGTGGCCAGACCCTAAATCTTTCTAGATTTGGGTCTGGATTTCCAGGCTACCAGTTCACACCAATGCAACTAGAAGAGACAGTGTATCATCTCTAGTCAACAACTCTCTGTACCTCCGCTCTGTTTGCAGCTTTTCAGGCTGGAAACAGAGGGGTCAGTAGGGACAGAGCACCTGCTGCAGCAAGCAAACAAGCCGTCTGCGGTCAGTTTGATTTGACCAGCAGACTTCACTACAAGCCGATTTGGCTGTAGAAACAGGTGACGATCTTTATGTTCCAAAACCAGCCGTTGGTGATTTGACCAGCTGAGTTGCAGGTGACGCCATCAGCCAGCTTGAGTCGAGCTCAGACGGCCTGTTCACACCGCTGCAACTTTTCTCTGCAGTGTTCTAAAACGGTTTGGTCTTGTGGCGAATTATTGGTCTGTACAGGGCTTTGAAAGGAGTTCTAAAAAGATCTCAGTTTTAGTGACCTGAAACTCTGCTGGCGTGGGAATAGAGGCCAAAATGTAGAAAAAAATACCTGTTTTTAAAATTATGTGTGGACAGGGCCTCGGTGTATAGAGAAACGATGAGTGGATAAACCAATAAAGCCATTAATAGAGGACATTGACTTTGTGAAATAGAGTCTACTAGTAGTAAACATTGTAGTCCTGTGGAAAGCGTTATTTTCATCCCCATTATCCAGCAGCTCAGCCATTCTCTTTGGATCTAATGGCCTACTTTTGCGTAGATGAAACACCTCCAAGAGGAAAATACAATTAGAGAAATTTTAACACCTCTCATTTGAGCCCTTATTTCTTTTTCCAAAGAATGCACATGAGGTTCCCATTTCAGCATTAGCATTGCAGCGCTGCGAGTGACTATTACCGTGTTAAACTGCTTTGAAGAACAAAACAGACAAACCTGTAGTTGTTTGGGAATCCGGCGAGATGGATGCACATTAAGAGATGCAGAGAGTTACAGGGGTTAATATAGCAAGACATTTTTAAAACACAGCTGCAAGGATGTAAAGTATCAGCAGCAATAGTTAAGATCTTGCAGGGCTGTTTTGAATCCTGCTTACTAAGCTTATAAAGGGCAGGAAAAAACTTGTATAAATGTCTGCTTTCTGATGGATGGATTCTCACAAAACCTATTTGCATTACATTTGTACCTAATATTATTCTTCTGACTCAGGAGCTATTTCTTCGACAGTATGGGTTCATGATTTGTGTCTTTTACTCCCTGTAAGTTTAGCCTCGAAAGTGTTATGAATGTGAAATATTAGTGAGTGCCAAAGCCAAGGCCTGTGGAGAGCTGCCAGCACTGTCTCTCCCAGGGTCAAAACTCTGCTCCTTTTAATAACAAAAATAAAAGATGAAACTTGTACATCTCTCAGGGTCTCGGAGGCAGTTTATATAAAACGGGAACAGAGGGATGCACAGGTCACTGAATGACATTAAGACAAAGAGAGCTATAGATGCCTACAGAGAGGAAATATACTTACACAGTATGTGAGCGCCCTACTTACAGGTTTCCATCTGAGTCGTGTAAATTTTGAACACTGGCAAATATTAAAATCTGAACATCCATGTTGTAGATGGTCTCTTTAGGTTTGTTGATGTCTACCATCTGACATTAAGCAATAAGATGCCACAATAAATCAGTAAAGCTCTCCATAGATATGCCAAACCACCCCCCTGGTGGAAGCAGTGTTGTCCATATTTCACCCTTAAAGCTTTTACACAAGAAAAAATAAACTATAATGTTGCGGCTACTGTGCACATTTCTGCATTTTTTCAAAAGAGGATAAGGTTGTTTTTGGACATATTTGCGGAAACAGCTTCTGGGTGGGCGTTTCCCTTGGCAGCGGTGGACTGACATCTGAGAGTCGGTGTTGCTAGAAGACACACTATCAATATCTGTGGTGCACTACTGTTGCTAGAAGACACACTATCAATATCTGTGGTGCACTACTTACAGGACGAGGTCGTATCGTACACATGGACGTTGATACAAATGTTTATTTTCACTTTTTGTAGTACTGGCTTTCAGGTGAACTGTCCTGCTGTAGAAAGTGTAAGCTAGCAAGCAAGGATAACTGGGCTGATTCTAGGTAGCCTAGCTTGCTAAGGTTAGCACTGATTCCCTCAAGAAATCACTTTTTGTTTGTGTTATTTCGACACAGTCCTGCACACTTAATGTTGTGTTCATACTGCGTGATGGAAAGGAGGGGTCTAGCTAGCGTTAGCTGTCTGTCTTGGGTCCAGGTGACAGCAACACATTGCTGCCATTTTGTGTTGGTGACATAATTTGACGCCAGAGCCTGTGCAGTAGGAGTAAGGAAGTGGAGCCAAGGTTACCACCAGTACATGCGTCTGTCCAATTGTGTGCAGCACTGTTGATCATGAGCACACTAATTGACACACACACAGCTGTCAATTATGATGTCAGACCTCCTTTTTCTACTATGAAATAACTAAGTAAAACTAAACTTACCAGAAAAACTAACACTTGAACACACATTAGCGTAACAAGATCTAGCGCTGTTGCCAATTTCAGTTTCGAGTCATTTACACTCCAGTAAGATATATCCGTGTTTAATCGAAGCTTTGCCGGTAATGAGAGACGAGGACTTGAAGTGGACATCTTTGCACCAAAAATAACTTTACATTTAGCCATTCTGCAGGATACTTAAGCTGTTACTTACAGTTTTCAGGTTTTATGTCAAGCTAATGGTAGATTTGTGCCAAGGGTCATCTACCCAAATTTTGAAACTATTCCAGGTGCTTGACTTTTCCAACACCTTGCTAGCGTATCCGTAAGTCTATAAAATGTGGTCAAAAAGATTTTCTATTCACCATTAAGTGTGAAAAAACAATTACATATATATACTCTACCGGCTATATATATATATATATATATATATATATATATATATATATATATATATGTACTGAATGAAAATCCTTCTTAGCAAAAAAATAATTTTAAATTCAGTTTGCTTTTAAAGACATTGAACTCCAAGCCTACATCTTTCACATTTACTGAATTATTTTCTGTGAATTTAGAGACAAAACCGCCAGAATATCCTTTGATGGAGCTAAAAATAAAAAAAGAGGAGTACATGTGCGCACACATGCTCTCAGTTAAACACACACAGACAATGCTCCCATGGGTGAGGAAGAAGTTGAGTGGTGATAACTCCAGTCCCATTACCTCCTCAGAGTTCCTCTCTCCTCTCTTTTTGCTCCACCACTTTTCTCTGTGCATCTGGGTTTCATTATAAAGACATTAAGCTTAAGTCCAGGAGAGGTGATAAAGCAGCAAATTGAAGGGCTTGGGTAATGACTGTTTACTCAACAGCAGTTGCAAGTTTGCATGCTGGTCTTTTTCACGCAGCATCCCGTGGTAAGAAGGTCTGAATATAAACACAAATCCACTCATTAATGCCTCACAGTCTGCCAGATTCTGCCTGTCTGCCTCTCTCTCTGTCTATTTGTTGTGGTTGCTGACTTCAGGCTCAACTTTGTACTCAATTTTCTTCACTTTACAAATCTCTTTCTCCCCCTTTGCCAACTTGCTCTCTCTTCCCATCTAAACATCCGCAGTAGCTGGTAGAGCTAGGTCAACTGCCAGTTTTGCCAGGCAGGTCCGGTGTACGAGCTTAAACTGGTTTGATTAAATCAAAACCAGCTGAACTGACATTTGTCATTATGACATGTTCTGGCGAATTAAAAAGTGGCCTACATCAGCAACCTGAGCTGATGGTGTCATGACATTAAATCCAACATGTATTGCATTAGTAATAAGAAATATAACAATGTAATGAACATAATATTATGTCTGTTTAATAACATACTAATTGAGCCACTGGTATCTGAAACGCTGTGAGCCAACAGGGCAATATGAAGGAGATCAAATTTCAGTAGAGGTGGGACGAGCAGCGCACGTTGTGTTTGTTGACTAGAAAGTTCATATGTTATTTTGGGATACGAGAAAAGACAAGGCGGAGTTAGTCTCTCAAGGAAACTAAAGCTGTGCCAATATGACAACATTTTGGATTTGAAGCCGACAAAAGAGGCGTCCTAACTGGCCGCCAGCGATGGGGTGTACAGTTTGGAGCTGATCCTTTGTGGGGCGCCCTGTTTCTATTTATGTCTGTTGCTTACTTTGAAAGTAGTGGACAAGGAACAACTGATTCATGAAGTTGAAATGAGAAGTTATCTGCACTTTGCCTCCTTATTTCACCACTGACACCTAAATAAGGTGGCAACTGGCTGGAGAAGGATCATCAGGGAGCTGAGAGTTTCTGGTAAATGACCATCACTAATAACAAGCTACTTGCTGTTGGCTTCATGCGATATATTTTAGGTCAGTTCCAGTAAATATCACAAATAAAAATGTGTGTTTTCTGCTTCAAAAGTAATGTTACAAACATAGGAAGATAGCAAGTAGGCTACTTACCCATCTTTTGACTGGTTACATCTCCAGTCTGATCTCAAGCGCACAGCTGATAGGTTGCCTACGTGGTTTGTTTACATGACATAACAGGAGTGCATAATTAAATGTGGAAAAACAGCTTCCCTGGTAACATGATAATTGGACACTAATTTACTGTAAAGACATGGTGTCATTATGTTCCACTCGGGGGCGGCTGCTGAGTCAAGTGCATGAACTGTGGTGTACTGGTCTGGTACAGCTCTTAATATTAAAGCGGTTTGAAGTTTTTAACACCAAGAGAAGTATTTTAATTTGCTTCATGCTCCTGTGATGACAATGTTGGCCAGTTGATCAGTCCACCACTTTAATCCCAACTAAAATATCATAACAAATATTGGATGGATTGCTGTGAAAGTTTGTACAGACATTCATGGTTGCCAGATGACAAAGCTCACTTTGGTAATCTCCAAACGTTACATCCAGCACCACAAGCAGTTATTCAGTCACATACCTACTTCTACTTCATGGACGGGCATTATATTTTGTTCATACATTCATGGTGCCAAGAGGATGAAGCCGAATGATGTTGAAGATCCACTGACTTTTCTTTAGTGCCACTTTGAGCTCAGTGTTTGTTGTTTAGAAATATCTCAGCAGCTATTGCATTGCCATGAAATTTGGTTTAGACATTCACGTTCTCCTCGAGATGAACTGTAATGATTTTGGTGACCCTCTTTTCCTCTAGTGCCAAAGACCTGCAGAACTAACAACATGCCCATCAGCCTCAGTTACACTCTGTTTAGTGCTAGATAGCAAATATCAGCGTGCTAATGTGCAAACACTAAGATGTGAACATTATAAACATAAGCAATAGCATTGTCAGTGTAAAGATGTTAACCCACTGACGTTAGATATTTAGTGGTGCTTTTAGCCAAATGCTAAGCACAGCCTCACAGAGCCACCAGCATGGCTGCAGACTCTTAGTTTAAATTGCATGACCAAACATTTTACAGTTTCCCTGTACTTTGTTTAAATTCTGGTCAAAGTGCAAAGGTGCCAAACAAAATGAAGGATGCGGTTTAAGACGTTAAAATCAAATTGGCTGGTTAAAAAAAGGTGGAAGTGAATTTTTGAATCCCCTAAGCCACTGTAGCCAGTTTCCTGTCCAACAGGGAAGTCAGAGGAATTTGTGCTATGTGATAAGTGTGAATGTTTTGTACGTTAAGTAAACGTGTTGTTTTTAGTGTGCATCTTATCTAAGATCTGTTTTGACCCCACTTCAATTCCAAGACCTGACATGACCTCTCGCTTTCTCTCTACTTCCTCTGAAGATAAGAGACTCCATGAATGTACAGCATGCATACGCTTGGTAGCACGGTTGTTTTTCATCCGGTACACACGGTGGTTGCTAGGCTGTGGGACAAAGAGAGATCTATGCTTAGTTATGGGGTGGAAGGAGCGTAGAGGGTAGATGGAAGTGTGGGGGGTTGCAAGGTAGAAAGTCGGGAGGTACAAAAATCAAGGGAAGCTATTCAGAATATGAAAAACACAGGAGAAAAAGCAGGAAAACCCCCATGTCCTGAAAAACAAACAAAATTCTACAGAAAAAAATAAGCCTGTGGGAGGACAGGGAAGTGAAGAAGCAGGTAGGGGAAAGGGGTTGACTGTGGGGGGATGGATGGATAGGTGTCATATTCATGACGGAGGACTGATGGGAGACATATGTGGTTCGGCTACCGCCAGTGTCTGGTTGTTTTCTCAGATCATCCATGAGACGCTGTCTCTGATGACTGTATTTATATATTCTCTCCATGTACATAAAATGACACTGCTCAGGAGACTGGAATGGCAGTGCTTCCTCTGTCCTGGTATGCCCGGGTCCTGGGAACAGCTTTCTTCCCTTTTCCTCCTGTGACGCAGCAGTCCTACTGACCATTTTACAGTGCTGCTCCTGTGAACCTGTTTATTCTAACAAGGTCATTTCAGGATAAAACAAAGAAGCAGTCACTGTGCCAAGGCCTCTGATCTGGAGGCTGCAGAACACACAGCACCACCAGCACAACGTTCATGGTTCTTGGTTTAACTCGTGTCTTTAATGGCAACAATTTAGTAAATCATTTGATTAGTCAATCACAAAAATGTCAAACATTTGCTGTTTGCATTTTCTGAAATATGAGAATTCTATGGTTTTATTTGTCATATATGACAGTAAACTGAGTATTTGGGTTTTGGACCATTGGTCGTATAAACAAGACTATGGAAGACAATAGAGAAATTCTAACATGTGCTTTTCACATTTTTATAATTTTGTATACACAGTGTTTTAATTTATTAATTAATAATCTGTAGATTAATTGACAGTGAAAATAATTATATGTTGCAGCTCCACTCAGGATAACAAGCTCTGATATTGACGTTATTTTGATGTGTTGAGCCATTTGTAAGCACAGCACCACAAAGCCTCAAGCATGAGTGTAGATTTATTACCAGCTGCAACAACATCGCAACAGTTGGTATTGTTTTCACCTATTTTGCCCATATGTCGGTCTGTCTGTGGACAGATTTTGTTAAGGTGATAATGTTACAACTGTGCAAGATAGTCACAGAATTTTACAGGTGTGTAGTTGAGATCAAAATGAACACAGCATTTAAAGATGGGTGTGGTCTCATGGGACTGGAAGTAGGGAATGGGCCATTGGCACCCCAACTTTACAACCCTGGCTCAAAAAACTTTTCACAGCTGGAGTGTTCCCATCAAAGGATGGGCTCTAGTTATATTATTAGTTCGCTGTCTGGCCCGTAACTTTACTGTTTTAGTTCACTGTCCCTGCTCTTACTGTTTTATTTTCACAAGCAGATATTTTCAAATGCTTTAAAAACCAACTGTACATCATCTGCTCAGCATCAAACAGCAGACAGACACAGCTGGCTATTGGCTGGTGAACATAGTGTAGCATTTTGCAGCTAAAGAGACATTAACAGATAACAGTTTAAAGGCCCTGACACACCAAGCCGACAATTGGCCGTTGGTCAAAGTTGGGTTGTTGGTGAGCATCTCCTGCCCTCGTCAGTGTGGTGTGTCCCACACTATTGGTGCTCATTGGCGTGAGTCGGCTCTCTTTCTGCCAATTCAGTATGTTGAATCCGTGTCAGTGACAGTGAAGACTGTCGGCGAATGAAATCACAGTTCAGCTCATCGCATGGGAAGAAAAACAAATGAGGAGTGTAAACAAATGGCTGAAGTCAAGAGGATTGAGGTTGAAACAAACTTGTTACACGAGGTAAGATTGTTTTTGTGTAGTCATTGAGCTCTTTAGGAGAAACCTTTCCTGATGGTTTGTGTTATTGTTCACTGGCGCCAGGTAAATACGCTTTGTTCTTCCAACATTGCATTGTGTTAGGTAATATCCTAGACTGGCTAACTAGCGTCAAAATGGTCTTCCGGTTTCCCATTTTTCAATGATGATTACGGACGTCCTCTCTCACAGGACCAGGTGCAGGCCAGGTGCAGTACACATGTGCTTGTTCACCGTCTGTTTGGTGTGTTCATGTGTAACTTTTTGGCTGAGACACAGGCGTTGGGAGGCGACACAGCAGGGGGCTCTTGTTGCTACTACTTCAGCAATATCGGTGTGCCTTTATTAATATTTCCCTCAGAAGCTGGTCGTTTTGTAGAGACTCCTGAAGAACGCACCATTCGCCATATCAACTTAAAGGGTGATGTGTTTTGTTCACAGCCTGTATCTGCTACTCCCAAGTGGCCAAAAAAATTACTGCAGGTTTAAAAGTCAGTAACATTAAAAAAAGATTCCACCCCCCCAGGTGCTAATATCGATTGTACCAATAAGTGCTTCCTTGCAGTGTAAAAAAGCAGTCTCAACTTAGGCTTGTGTTTGAGCAGTCCTTCAAACTTATCCCTAGGGGATCCTAGGCAAGGCCTCTAGACTGTGGCCAAAATGGTCGCATATGTGACCCTTTATTGTGAATGTATGAATAAATGACATGTGGGCACTTTCATGCCAGTGCATGACGCAAACTAAAGTCTCTAAGGTGACAAAGTGACAGCTGACTTAGAAACTAGTGTAGCGTGGGTTGAATGCCCCTTGGCAGGTCTGCGTTATATACTTCTGGTGCATGAAATGTCTGTGTCTGTTAGTCTCTTAGCTCATCGTGGCACGGCAGCCCTCAGTGTTCGCAGGCTGCTGTTTGCAACGTGTAACCAATCAGATAGTGCTGTGGTCGGGACATTAGGTGACGCTAAAGAGAAGTAACGGAGATAGAGAGAGGCAGCAGCATTAGAGCTATTGTAACACATTTTTCAATTAATTTATTTTTTCAGCTACTGGATATATATATTAAAAAACTATTCACATCATTATAATAATAATGAAAAAAGGGTGTGACCAGATCATTTGCAGCTGACAGTTGGTAGCACCAGTGGGAAAGTTAGACTGGAGCCCTGTGGGCCACTGGACACCACCAGCTCTGAAGATGAGTGTTTTTGGGAGGTGAGCAGGAACCTAAGCTGTTGTCTTTTAATCAAAGATGGACGCAGGTTTCTGCAGTTGATGCAGAAAGTACCTGAGTGACTCCCATAAATGAAATTTGGGAGAACCCAAAAGGAAAATTAGTTGTTTGTTCTCAGAACAACACTGTGTGTACTTTGTCCTTTCACCTTTTCTATCACTTGTAAAATAACACACCACACGTAGTAATTTATCAGTTTTATGTGTGTCAAGGAAAACATTTGCATTATGCACTTGCATCCATAAAAAATGACGAACATGCCCAAACACATACACACAGATATGCTGTTGTTGTCTCTAATAATGTCAGACGCTTGCTGTCATCGTGTGGGGAGCTGGAGGTTTTAGCCTGATGACACCAGGTTATACAAACAGACCTGCATTAGTTTCCTACACACTCTCTGCCCAACCCCTATAGGTGAGGTTGTGTGGGCACGTACAAACAGAAACGCACTACTTTCCCTCCCTACAAAATGCTCCCTCAACACACACAACCATACACTCACATCTGTGGTAATTCATATTTTTAGACAGCTCTGTGATATGCCAGTGTGATAGCTGCTGTAGGTGATGGGTATCTGCTTCCTCATGGTTCCCCACTCGACCCGCACCTTTTCTGCTCTTACTCTTTCAGACTTGTTTACTCTGCCACCGTGTGGAAATGCAGGCTGCTCTGATGACACCGGTGTAGCAGCTGTGGATCTGATACTGCAGGGCTTTGCTCCGCCATGCTGTGGACACAACCCCACTGTTTGTTGTTCTTAGGAGCAGCTTGCATTTCAATGATGGCTTCTGCAGGCCAACAGGGGGTAGTGACCATATTTCGAAAGTTTTACAGTACGTGATATTGGACCAGCTGGTTAACACAGTGCTCTCTGTCTAAATGCATTCCTTTATATGTTGATAGAGAAGGAGTGTAGGTGTGATTTAGTGGCGCCACCACTGATTGAAAAACAGAAATCACAGCATTAACTGTTGTAATTTCCAAACCACAATAGGTTGGAATGTTTCTTTTATCAGAAGGGAAGCCGTTCCAAGTCCCACAAAACAATATGATCTGTGCTTTACAGAGTTTATGGCTGAAAATAAACATTATATTCACACTGAGAAGAGGCGAAAGATTGAAATCTTATTTTTACTCTGTCAGATTGTTTTTTTCTGGTATTTAGATATGCTGTATAAAAATATTCTGCCCCTATGTACCACAGTGAACGCTTGGTTTAAAAAAAAAAAAAAGATATCATGCTGATGTTTTTATTTTATGGCGTTTCTATTCTACATGCGGTTGACTTACACTGCAGCAGCTTCAGTTTGCCAAATTCATTTGAAGACAAAAATGTATTGTTTGTTGCCAGCTGATTGTTCAGTAAGCCATGTCCGCCTTAGTTACTTTTGTTATGCCTGCCAGGCTGCATGGCACAAAGTTTACAGTTATGACATTGCCACATCTACGACCCGACATTTTTGTAATTTTTTTAAACAATGGGTCCTTGATTTCAGAGGAAGGCTTGGTTGAAATGATGACTGTCAATAGCAGATTTGTCAGCTGTAGCTAGCTAGCATATTATGCTAACATTAGCTGTATGAGTCAGTTAAAAATGTATTTTCCAGCTGACTTTGTGATGTCTTCAGCTGCCTCGTATTGAAAAAGAATCTTGTGTAAGTCTTAGATATGCACATGATGGCTACATACATGCTATGCTAAAACTCAGCATCCTCATTAGATAATAATCTATGTAGAAGACATGGAAATAAGGAACAGTATTTATCCTGTGTTGCATTATAGAGGTAGTTTGTCCTTTTTTTTTTAAGTGTAAAAAAAAAACAAAAACAGGAAAAATGCACGATCAGACTTTGTTGCTTCCAACATATTTCTTTTTATTGGGGCTCAGCTTAAATAAATGGTTGTATTTTCAACATTATGTTTTTCACATTTAACCTTATAAAAGACAACACTCCCAGGATGAGGATTATGTGATGTTTTGAGCAAAAATTAACACTATCTTGGGTTACACGGTTGTGGTTGTTGTGGTTTAAACTTTGTTTGTGTGACAAATCCATCCAACAATTGACCCTTCGCTAAGTCCCAACCCTCGAACGCAGTCAGGCCAATCATAACGTAGTGCCGGCCAGCTCCAATAAGGGTCCGACAACAACACAGTTGTGCTCCATTGACTTTTATGTAATCGTTTCAGATTTCCTTAATCTTCAGGCTGGTTTGTGGATTTCAAGTTAAACGTTGTCCCTAGGACACGGTTTAATAATGATACTCGTTACCTGGAGAGGTTGGAGAGAGATACGTTTCTCCCTCGTTCCAAAACCAAAATCAAACCCTGAAAAGTGTAGGGTTAGCTAGCTAGCTACTGAAGATATAGCCGACTGAATGTATACACATGCTGCTTTTGCTATTTAATGGTAAACACCGAATAACTACACACCCTGCTGAACAGAAACCAGTTAAGGGGAACAGGGGAACTTTGGTGATATTTAAAAAGCTGTGTGTCATCACATTGTGTGCAGATTAACATTGTTTGGCTTCTTCCACAGCTTCCTGACTGTCCGGCAGCAGAGGTTATAGCTTTATATTCATTGTCCTCTGTCTCAGTCGCCAGTGATGTGGTGGTTCACTTTAACACTCATCAGTAGCCTATAGTTCGGCTTTAGCTTTCAGCTGTCTTTATCTTTCTAACCTCTTTTTGCTGCTGAGTGAGTTTGACATCTTGGATATATCCTTTAAACAAATTTTGTAGTCCCCTCTGTTTGGTTCTCTCTGAAATTGCGTTTTTGATTTTCCAAAAATAGACCATCACGGAGGAGTAGGGCGTAGCGAAGGCTCAATTGTCAAGACAAACGGATATAGAGACAGAGTGCAACGCATCATACTCTGAAAACCACGCCCATCAGAGAGGAAAATTCTCTGGACCACATTATACAACCAACAGCTGAAACGCCAACAAAATGCCTGTAGCTAGTAAAAAACATTACGTTTCAGCACGTCAAAGGATTATGTTTGCACCATGTGTCAATCAGAGATGAAAAGCTATATTGACAAACCCAATATTGTTGATCTGTGTCATTGTCTCTTCTCCTTACCTTCTTCATCTTGGAGAAATGATCCAACTGAATGGCCAGTTGTGACATACTTTGATATTTACAACTACTTGATCAAATCATGAGGTAAGATCAGCATTTAACCCGACACAGATCAAAACTAGGCATTACATAGCTGAGTTAGCTTCAACCTCTACAGTTTGTCTACAGTTCGTTGCTGTATGTGGGCATACTAAGTGTCAGGATCTCACAGTTCTCCCGTATCTTCCTGCTGATGCCTCATGTCTTATTGCACGCAATAAAACCTTCACGCAATAAAAAAGTTATTGCACGCAATAAAACCTTCACGCAATAAAAAAGTTATGGGAGAGCAATGTATTCTTTTCCTCTCTGGTGTGGGCGGGACTTAAATGCGCTCTGTCTCTTTTTCTTAGAGGAAAAGTTAGGGGATCACCAGAGGTCAGTTGACTTTATCTTCCAAGGACCATAAATATGCAAACTTTTACTGCAGTTCATCCAACAGTTGTTGAAGTATTTCAGTTTGAACCAAAGTTGTTGACTAAGTGACTTTGCCGTCTCACTCTTTGAAAATAGGAGATGCTGTAATACAGTAAAGCTTTACTTTCAGTGTGTAGAGAAGGGAGTGCTGCTGCAGTTTTTCCCACCAACCCACATTATTTATGGAATATATAGAGCGCACGAGTAGATGTCTCGAATTAGAGATGATGGACACAACAATTACCCGAGAAAACGGCTATGCAAACATGCAACAGTTGATCCATTTATCAGACACAAGTCTGCGGTTTACATTAAAGCACTATAAATCCACCCCTTATTTGTTTAGCCGTCCCTAATGTTGTCTTATTTCAGAGTTTTCCCCTAAATCACTGATCAGATCAGAGTCTGTGGGTCATCAATCAGGCAGCAAAACACCCCGATTCTCCTCTTCTTCTCATGGAGATTCAGCCCACATGCCAGTCAGCCAGAGGAATCCTCAGGCTTGTGGTTGAGACGAGGGGGAAGAGGAGCAGACTTGGCGGATCAAGGGTTTTCAGGCTTGGAGGAGTAGCTGCATTCCTCCATGTCTCTCTGTCTTCCTCTGCTGATGTCTCATTCTGTCCTACTCTCGCTCTCTCTCTCTCTTTCTCTCTCACACTTTCCCCCCATCCATCTCCATTTCCTGTTCCTCGAGCCCCAATGGGGTTGTCAGACAGGATCGTTGATGTTTCCCTGATGTCCTGTCCTCAAATGCTGCACTCTAGTCTGCGTGGCCCGACCGCACTGTCTGTCTGCAGTGTCCCTATTATTCATTTTTGCACACAGGTGCAGCTTATAGTAATAATTTCATCAGCACTATTTTGTCTTTGAGTAATATATCGCCTCTTCAGACTCTGCATCAGTCAACGGTGGATGTTCTTTTGTTTGGCTGACTGTTTTCTTTTTTTGGACACCGTCCTGGTCATATTTTGGATTCTTGAGACAAGATGGAAATGAAAGGTTGCCTGTTATTTGTCCGTTAATACTAGCTGAAAAGAAATGCAGTAGGGAGAGGTCAGCTGAAAGAGAGTGTGAACAAGAAAACAGTTAGAAGATGTAGCCCACAGAGAAATTAAAGAGGAGCGTAATGTCACTGCCCTCCTCCTCCCCCTCCTCTTCCTCTTTTGTTCAGTAGTGTGTTTCTACAGTAATGGAGGTGCAGCCAAGAAGACAGATAAAAATCTCTGGTAATTACCTCTGAGTCATACTCTGATCTTATCCGAAAGTTGGCCCACTAGTTATTACTGTTGGCGTGGTGAAACCTGGAGAAAGGTGTATGTACTGTACTGTACATGCGGACAGATGGAGAGAGACCAACACATCCTCAGACACTGACCGATATCCTGAAGAGAAAGGAATCCTCACACTTACTAACATGTTAAGTGAGGGATGATGTGCAGCAAGCGGCTCATTATTGTGAAATAAACCCTGACAGGTGATGCAAGACTTTGGTTTATGAGCAAATACATGCAAAACTAATGAGACTCCCATCAGCCTCATCTGAGCTTTGTGTGTAGTGATAATAAGCAAATTTAAGCTTGCTAAAGGCCCTGACACACCAGGCTGACAGTCAGTAGGCGGCCAATGTTAAGCCTTTGGTAAACGTCTGTGGCTTTTTTGGCATGTTGAATTGGTGGTAGAGTCTGTTGGTGAGAGAAATCACTTTGATCGGTTGTTCAGCTTAAAGGAATGGAAAGGAAATGGAAGTGAAATGACTAAAGTCAAGAGGGCACACACAAGGCTCTTCTCATTGGTTGTCTTCATCTCATCTGATCATTCCAACACAAAAATATTTTCACACATCATGGCGATCTGAGAGCGAGCAAGACTGATGTGAAAATGGCAGGCAAAGGTGGCTTTGTTACATGTTTGTATTACATAGATATATAATATTAATTAGGTATCAGACTCCAAGATGGCGCCTCTTCAGTCCAGTGGAATTTCTTGCCTGGCGCATACACCAAAACAGTATGTAGCTTTCCCAGTACGCGGCCCACTGAACATGCGCAGTAGTGTTTCTTCTGCTGGTCCCGCCCGCAAGTTCCAGCTCTGCTCATAGACTACTCATTGCAATGATGTCAGCGATTTTTTTAATCCCTTTTCCTGTCTCAAAGAAAGTTTTACAAATATAAAACCTCCATGGATAAAAAAAAGAACATTATAGAAAGGGTCATAATTGACCTTGGATACTGGGGAAAAAATGGACACAAGGCTGAGCTGCTTTTTTTGGGACCTGATGTATCATAACAACAGTTCACGCTGCCCTGAGTCTTCTGGTTTCCCTTTTTGAATGAATGACACAGACTACCGCCACCTGCTGGTATGGAGAGTTATTTCCTGTCATGCAAATGCAGGACGTACTTGTTAGTTGGCTGTTGGCCGTGGTCTTTGTGCTGTGTTTAAGTGCAAGTTTTTGGCCCAGACACAGGCCAAAGTGAGGCGGTGCAACAGTCGGCCTTTGTTGCTTTTTTTCCAGCTGGGTCAAAGGTTCCATTTGTTTCATTGACTTTCAAAATAAAAGTAATTGCAGCTTGATAGCTTGATAGTGATTTAGATGTCAAAATGTTACACATATACTGCACATCTTTTTACTTTGTTTTATTCTGAAAAATTGAAAATATATTTTTGTTCTCACCTGCTGTCTGCCTGTATGCAGTTCATTTTTACCCGTGCCCGTACCTGTGAACAATAAAACATTTCTACATTAATAAAAACAATATTTTTCTTGTGGCCGTGTACACGTGCAGAATTCTCTGAAGATTGTTACGCAAAGTGCAAATAAAAAACAAACAATTCTTTATGCTAGAAGATCTTAACTCATTGTACATGCATTTTTTTTTTTTTTTACACTAACTTTGGCAAATATATGTTTCCCATACGAATAACGGCCCTTTGATGTGAATTGAATTAAATTACAAAGATAGAGCGAGTGGTAGGATGCGGGCTATAGGGAGTGCAACAGCGGTGTGTGTGTCTGTTCACTGTTGGAGGAGAAGAGCGTGACATAGCAGTATCAATAGTATTCATACTGCTGAAAAGTGAATATTGAAGCTGTTTCAAATATTCAGGATTGATATGTATCATCAAATCGATATTTTTGACAACACTTATTGGTCGTAAGTTAAATTACCTGGTGTAATTTTTATTTTAACAGAACCCGCAGACTTTTGGCTTTCCATGGCACACACATTGAAATTGATCATATCCATGACTGTGAAAACGTGTATTTGTGACCTGTGTGAGTGTTTGTCTTTGTGCAGGACTACCCCAAGAACAGGCACCCGGGATGGAGCCGAGGGTCGGTGGCGTACCATGCTGGTGAGATTTCTTTTCTTTCTTTCATTTCTTCTCTCAGTCCATAGAGATACATTTCTTGGAAACAGGGTTGTGTGTTATTTCCCTGTATGAATGTGGAATTCCCCTTGCAGTTCAGATAAAAAAACAAATCTGATCTACTTCCTCCAAAGCATCTAGATGCTGCTTTTAGTTGCAGACACACAGGGCACCATCTCAGCTAAGGGTTAGTTCGAGTGGGGTTGTATGAGATACTTATGTATAGTCAATGTATTACCCTAAGCCGATGGTGGTCGGCGCGCCCACAGTTTGGAGCAGCATGCAGGATTCTCACCAAGGAAGCTCAGCATTACATTGCTGTGGACGGGGGTTGATATCAAAATGATATCAAAGAAGCCACCTTAAAAGAGGCCCACCTAAAAAAAAAAAAATCAGTTTTCTCAAATTTTCAATTTTCTCAACTGCTGCACATTTTCGATTGAGAAAATGTAGTGCCAAAGAAAAGGGCTGTCTGTCAGTGAGGTAAAGTGTTGAAAAAATATATATTTTTAAGTGGGCCTATTGTAACACTGACTTTATATAAGTACCTCGTACGACCCCACTTCAAAAATCCCAAACTAACCCGTTGAGGTGCCCTTGCACAAACAGAGATCAAGGAGGATTGCGGGCAGATAAAAAGCACAGAGAGCAGATAAAACAGACGGTGACAGCATCAGAAAGAGGAGAAGGATCGTATTTCCATCTCTTTCTCTCATACTGAGTCAAATAAATATCTCTCCAAGCAATGAACCAAAAAAAAAAAAGATATCTTTATCTTCCCGTGCTTCCACACACACATGTTAAGTCTTGGTTGTTTGTGGCAACAGGCCTGTGAACGTTATCTGCACAGGCATCTGCCCAAAACCCCCACCGCTCCCATTCCAGGTCTCAGCACACCTCACTATCAGTGCTAAGAGATTAGCTATCAACAATGCTGCCATGATATGAGAGAGGCGGCAAGCTTGGTAGGTGGTTGTTATTACACCGAACAAGCTACAGTAGGTAGCCAGCTCTTTATCTGACAATCCACTGTCACAGTCAAGATCTTGTTAGTCCTTATCGGACAGTTCGGAGCTAGCTGTCTTTTTTTTTTTTAATCTGCGTTATTTTGGTCTGAAGCATCCCACTGTCTTCCAATCTCTCTTACGGGAGATTTCAGCTGCTCCCACTCACTGCGTTTACATTCACAAAATATTATGGTTTTTGCCCTCATTCCGAAAAAGACAGTATTCCCTCTGAGCTGTTTACATGGCTAATTAAAATGAATATTCCACCATTACTAGCGATATCGACGATTGATATCAACATGGGTTTTTTTCAACGTTTCCTACTGGTGACGGACTTGTTCAGCCGAGCGAGTACAGCCTCCGTCTTGCACTCCTTCAACCACCGTTTTGAAAATGTTGGTGCTGTGATATTGGCGTATCCAAATACCTGCTGATATCCAGGTCTTTCATAATGTTTAAAATAGGTGTGTTTCTCTTTCCGACCAGAAATAGGGGTTTTTCCGCTGGGCATGCATTTCTATACCGGCCCTGCAAACTGTTGTTGAGTTGGTTTGTTTACAACATATCCATTAGGGTTGGGCTGGTGTTATAATTTCAAACTGGTTGGATATCAAGCCAAACACTGGACCGGACCGGACTGGACCTAATTTTGCAAGGTGTCCCACTTGACTCAATTCAGCCTTCGCGGTTTACATCAGCCAAGTCCTTTGAAGACCGCATCAGCGGTCAATGGGATGGTCTGGTCTGCCAAGGATTTCCTGGTTGCATCACCAGTTGTTCTTGCCCTGTCCCGTTAGTGTTCCTGTTACCTAGCAACCAGCAGTGATTGGCGAAATAAGGAGTAAGCTAATAAGTTAGTTAGCCCTAAATCATGGACCCAGAGATTGTTATTATATATATATTTATTTAAATTTAATACTTGAGGAGATGATTCACTGCCGGAGACACAGCCCTTTGATATATTTCAGGCTGATGGACCATTTTCAGTTAAACTTAATGAATTAAGATTGTTTAAGCTGTGTGCTTTTAGCTAATAGTAATGTTAACAGTTAACCATTAGCTAGTTGACAACTCTTAACTTCACTTAATATATGATCGTCACCGGCACGCAATGCATCTTGGGGTAAGCTCGGCCATGAAGGATTCATCCATTGCATCCTCCAAATTCTGGGAAAGAAAGCAGCGTTTCTCTGCCGTATTTGAAGGAGCCTTGGAAATGGGACAGCCTTGGTCGCACCGATGCGACGCAGTCGGTCTTCAAATTGGGCCTCGAAGGCTGCAGGCCCTGAATTGAGACACAGTTTTCATCCCAATAGGAAATGAGTGCCGCATGTTTAAGTCTGCTTGAGAAACTAACTCTGCTTTATCTCCTCTCGTCACCCCAAAAAACACATGAACTTTAATATAAATGAACAGCGTGCCCAGCTCTGCCCCCTCCCACCTCTACTGAAATTTTAACTCTTTTATGTTGCTGTTGCTCAGTTTGACAGTAAAGACACTAGTTGCTCTGTTAGTCTGTTTAGAAACATGATATTATGTTAATCAATCATGTTGTCATGTTGCTTCTATGAGTTGGATTTAATACTGTGATGCCGTCAGCACAGGTTGCTGATGTAGGCTCTTTTTTAATTTGCCTGAGAGTGTCATAATGACAAATGCCATATTTTGAATGTGCTGTATACATTTTCTTTTTCTTTTCTTTTTTTTTTTTTTTTTAAAGATATTTTTTGGGGGGCATTTTTCAGCCTTTAATGGATAGGACAGACAAGTGTGAAGGGGGGAGAGAGAAGAGGGAGTGACATGCAGCAAAGGGCCACAGGCTGGAGTCGAACCCGGGCTGCTGCGGCAGCAGCCTTGTACATGGGGCGTCTGCTCTACCACTAAGCCACTGACGCCCCTGTATACATGTTTTTAAAGAATGCTATTAAAATCTCACTAATACCAACATATCCCACATGTCCTAATTGGAATTCGCTCAATTCTGAAAAAGGCCTTATTTGAAATTTGAGAGGAAATATACTGTTAACATGACCTGCATGAAATTCAGAATATTGTCATATTTGGAGAAATAGTGAATCATTACTGTTCATGTAAACTTAGCCACTCTGAATGATTCACACGCCACAAATGTCACTGTGTGTCATATGTTTTTCCACCAGGGGATGTGTATGATTTTTATTTTTAGAGGAAGGTTTATATACTTTCTTCCAGTTGACCTCCAAATCAGCTATCAAAACACATTTTCTTGTTCACTCCGCACATTCCATTCATGTTTCAAGTTGATGTTTATAGTCCTAAATCCCCATATCCCTTTGCAGATTCCATTTATACTTAGGATACATTAATAATAATAACAGTTGATGCTGTGCGTCCTGCTGGGGTCCGTGGATGATACCTCTTTGCTGAGTGACAGACGAGACCAGTCATTCACAGAGGCTCACCATGCCAGTCCCAGAGGTCTAGCGCTGCGGTCCGCCTGGTTTGGCTGCTGTGCGTTGGACACCACAGAAATGTGCACGCCCCAGCACAGCTCCCATTAATCTTATTTGTTAGAGACTAAAATGATGTATGTGGTTTTCCACGCTGTGCGTATGAGGTTTGCCTTCCCATGCTTGGGTTAAGGTGCAGGCTCTGATCCAGCTACTTAAAATCAACAGCCGGGGCCTCTTCTTCATGTCTCCTCCGAGATTTTCACCGAACAGCTTTCAGGAACCTCAAGAATTGCATGCAGACGCTCTTTGGCAGAGTGACAGAAGCTTAATGTATACACAGTATTGTATGCACTAGGTCATATAACCACAGCAGAAATTGCTTAAAGAAGGAATGACTTTGTTACCTTGGTTTTCCTGCTCGGTGCGAGCCAAGAATGCTGTGAAGAGGTGTTTCTGTGACACGTGGTACCGCTGTTTATTAACTTTTATGGGTAGTTTTTGTATTTGACCTCAGTATCTAAAGGGGCAAATGTATGCCAGGATAATCTTGGCAGGCCTTTGCTTTGTGCACACTCATTGTTATATTTTTAACATACCTCACGCTGCTCCTTAGTGCTCTTTGAGTGTTTGTAATTTTATTATCTTTCAAGAAAACAGTGGCTATAGATTAGTCTTTTGAGTTATATTATGCACTTATATTAGTTACATAATGATTCAATGCAACATTCCTCCTTTTCTTATTTATACTTTGCATGTACAGTTTGAGCTCTATTTCTGTCATCCTGATTTATGATGCGTTGTATTGGGCACGCGACCAGTGTTGACCTGGATCACATGTAATGCGTATTATTGACTTTAAAGGTTGTGATTTTACTCCAGATATATTCCAGTTATATACACAAATGCCTGCCAACCATATCGCTGCTCCTTTGTATAGCTTGTATAGTTTGAGAGTTCTTTGGCCTGCGCTGGTGTTACCACGAGTGTTTGTGTTGGGAGCCGGCCCAGTGTGGACCTCCATCCTGCGTGTTGGCTCGGCTTGTCTCCGCAAGTTAATGGGCCGTGGGGCACTGCGGGCCCCTGTGGGCCCTATCAGGAGCAACCAGCCATCCAACCAGTGAGTGCTCCTCAGCAAGCCTCATTAACCCTGTCACCCCCTCCAAACCCCCCATCAGTGAGTCACACGTGCTATGACTCAACACCCGCAGCTGAAGGTTGTGCCCTACCACCACCACCGCCACCATTCATCCCTCACCACCAACCCAGCCTCACATAATAGGGCTCAGTCTAACTTCTGTGACAAGATCTAATCTGATTCCAGCTCAAGTTCTGCAAAAACAATTATTCAATACCAACATGATGTGTTTGGGGATTATATTTCCTTCTCACTCAATGGGACAAAAATGGATTTGGATGACAAAGTCTCTATAACATCAACAGGCACAGAGGGATGACACACACTAACCATTATCTAATTCAAGCTGAGTTGGGCCAGGCATATTATGTTCATATCATAATGCAAGACTTGATATCGTCTTAGATTTTAGATATCCTTATATCGTATCCTTATTACCTGGTTTTAATGCTGCGTTACAGTAAAGTGATGTAATTATCTGAGTTTACCAGACTGTTCTAGCTGCTCTATTATTTGCCTTCACCCCCTTAGTCATTATATCCACATTACCAATGGTTATTTATCAGAAATCTCATTGTGTAAGTATTTTGTGAATGCACCAAAAGTCAACCCTACATTACTGTCACAATTTCGATATCAAGGCATTTGGTCAAAAATACCATAACATTTAATTTTCTCCCTATCGGCCAGCCCTTATACCCAGACCACATATGCCTGTAGTGTGGATGTTGCCAGAAAAAAATTAAGGAATTAGGGCTGCAACAAGTGGCTATTCTCAGTCTTGATTAATGTGCAGATTATTTCCTCAATTAGTCAATAAATTAATTGTTTGTTCCATAAAATCTGACATTGTCCAGAGAAATCAGGTCTGGACGTTGCCCCCAGTTGCCCTTTCACATATGTAGCACACAACAAAAGGGTTGCCTGTGTCAGATGTGTTCCCACCTCCTGGAAATACTTTGTTTAGTTTAGGTGAGGGTTGGCGCCCAGGTAGATCATACATGAGACAGGAAATTACATAAAAAGTATGCTATGGAGAACGCTGTGTTTTGTTTGCATAGCCAGTGTATATTTTGGTCATAACAATCAAGTTTCCTGCCGTTCCTTTACAGTAGTTTCCCAAGTTCTCGCTATCTCTCCAGTTAGACATTTTCGTCAGCTTCTTTGTGTAAATGACCCTTTACCCTTGAATGTTTGTATTCGTTTAGTTTTGCGCCAGTTGCGTGATAGAAACATCATCAACACGATTGCATGTAAGAATTCCGCGGACAATACCTGCTCTAGTTACACATGGGCTCAATCGGATATTACATTGATTTTGTACCAGGGAGCTGGCAGGTAAAGTCTGTCTAGTGTTCAGTCCAACTGATTTTGGATGTTGCGTTATCACATACAGCTCCTCTGGGTAATGTCTACAGAAGTTCAAGGTTACAGTGCAGAAACTATTGACACTGGAGAAGCTGGAAGCAGAGAGTTGATGGTCGGCTGTCAGTCAGTCTTGACCAGTTGGTGAGTGTCTGTCGTCCTAGTCTTTGCAGTGTGTACCCTGTTGGCCCCCATTGACTTTTTTGAGCTCATCGGTGAGTGAAATCACTCTTCACTTGGCAGTTTAGGTCTGTGCACAAGAATAGATACAGAAGTGAGGAAAGTAAACAAAGAGCTCAAGTCAAGGGGGTGAGATCGAAAAAGATTATTTTTCTTTAGCCATTGAGCCTTTAGCAGAAACATTTCGTGATGGTATGTGTTATTCACTGGTGCGAGGTAAATATGCTTTCACTTTGCGACAATGGATTGTGTTGTTAATGTGCTAACTGGCTAACTAGCATCATTACGGTCTTCCAGTTTCCATTTTTGAATCACGAATACAGGCTACGGCTGTCTGCTGATATGGAGAGTTATTTCCTCTCGCGCAGGCACAGAGTGTACGTGCTGGTTGGCCGTCAGCTGTAGTCTTTGTGGTGTGTTCATGTGCAACTTTTGGCTGAGACACAGCAACATGAGGCTTTTGCTGCCAGTAGTTCTTTGATGTCAGTCTGGTGTGTCTGGACCATGAAGGCAATATATCCCTTTGTCTGCCATGATATCTGGCGTATCTACGTCACTTTATACACGCATGTTTGGTGGTCAACGTGGTTGTAAACAAACCAACCAGGACTGCAAATTACAAATACTTTCACTAGTGATGAGTTGTCTGCCAATTATTTATCGTTTTCTCTTTATTGTCAGAATAATAGTGAAAAGTAATGATGATGATATTAGAAAGCTAAAGCTTAACCCAGGAATGTTCAGTTTATTAACACACAAGACAAAGAAAAGCAGCAAAACCTCAAATTGGAGAAGCTGGAACGAAAGAAATGTTTGTAAAAAGAAACTAAGGAAATTAGTTCATTATCAAAATAGTTGCAGAGTATTTTTTCTGTGGATTAACCAATCATTTAAACTCTAAAACCAACACAGTGTTGTATGTAATATCAGCCCCACCACAAAGCCTGGAGCTTATACAGGACACAGTAACATTACAAGAGTCTGTACAGCCTCACGGCCCAGTAAACTTCTTCTCATGCTGCACTACTTCACTCTGGAGAAGATCTAACCAGAGATTATTTAAATGTATTGTTCATATAGTTCACAAGCTGGGTCCTCGCAGGCAAATGGACCCGAGAAGTACATTGTATATTATATATCAGCAGCTTTGTTTGTGATATACTTACATGGCAGCTGCAAATGGAATTTAGAGTAAATTCTTAGGAACATGTGCAAACTCACATGTGTGTGAAATCATGGAAGAATATAAATATTTTGTTTTAATTTTTCATGTTTTAGGAGTCTGTGAAGTCATTGTTCCCCGGGCAGGGAAGCCCAGTTTTTTCCAGACAAAGTCTCACATTACGAGAAAGTCTGTTTTCCTTTTCCCAGCTGGTCTCAGTCCTCAGTCAGAGCCTGCCCTCTCCTCCTGTCGGCTCGGCTCCAGACCCCAAACTCAGCTCCAGTTTTCACCACCTGGTTGCTGCAAGGATCAGCCTTACATCCAGCACCTGGTGGCGGTCACAGTAGCTAACATTGTTAGCTTTACCAACAACTGCCTCAGTTTATGATCTTGACTTTTGCATTAACACCACCACCAGTATTCTGCTCTGTACACTCTCACCGGCCTCGGAGCCAAACCTTGGTCAACACCTCTGTGCTAATTTTAAACCCTGTAGTCTCCAACACAAATTTTAACATTTTCCACCACAGCTGAGCTCCAAGTTGAGTTGGCTTCCTGAATCTCGATTTCCAACCTTTTTAAGTACCAAAGCACACTTGAGAAAAGCAACAGAACACTTTTGTTGTATGCTCAAAGACAAAAATAGCCTTCCACCACTGCCAGCCAAAACTCATTTCACTGTTACTTACAGGTTGTGGTGTGATAAGATTATTGACAAGAAGTGTTTATTGTACCAGGAAAAATGTAGTGCTTTAATCCATTATTTCTTCCAAATAATTGATTAAACTTTATAAGTTCAGTTTACTCATCAGGAGGGGGTCTCATAATTAAAAACATCCATGAGTGGTAGTGGTGGGAAACAGCCATACATCTATGGACCCATACATACTAGTGCCTAAAATTCAGGATATCTCTGTCTCTGCTGCTGCCCTGGGCGGCATAGTGGTGCATTGGTTAGCATTGTTGCCTCACAGCAAGAGGGTTCCTGGTTCAATCCCAGGGTGGGGGAGCCCTTCTGTGCGGAGTTTGCATGTCCTCCCTGTGTCAGCGTGGGTTTTCTCAGGGTACTCCGGCTTCCTCTCACAGTCTAATGACATGCTAAATTAATTGGTGACTTTAAATTTTCCATAGGTGTGAATATAAACACGAATGGTCTGTGTCTTTGTGTGTCAGCCCTGTGATACTGGTGACCTGTCCAGGGTGTACCCCACCTGGATAGGCTCCAGGCCCCCCACAACCCCCAACAGGATAAGCAGTAACGGAAAATGAATGAATGAATGAATGGTTGCTTAAAAAAATGCAAAACAGACACACACAAAGAAACACAGAAAGCTTATTTCTCTCTATTTTGGTTCAAAGATTTGTTGTAATCCGTGTTAATGAGTCAACATAATCCTCCATCCACCTGAGGTGGGGCATGTACAGATGCAGATTTAACAGCTTCACTACTACCCATGTGTGCCAAGGGATGGTCACAATAGGAGGCAACTCTCAAATGTTTTTTCACACAACACAATGTGACAGATGTTACAAGTTTTGAGGGGGCGAGCTGTTGGCATGCTGACTGCAGGAATGTCCACCAGAGCTGTTGCCTCTGAAATTAATCTTCATTCACTACCATGAGACGTCTCCAATGTCGTTTCCTGAGAATTTGGCAGTACATCCAACCAGCCTCACAACCACAGACCATGTATAAGCGCACAAGCTCAGGACCTCCACATGCAGCATTTCCAACTGCAAGATTGTTTAAGAGCAGCCATGGAGATCAGCTTCCCTGAGCTTCCTGGTTTCTGAGGTTTGTGCAGAAAATCTTCGAATGTGCAAAGCAATTACTGCTTCAGCTATACAGGTGGCTGGTCTCAGATGATCCAGCAGGTGAAGATGCTGGATGTAGACGTCCTGAGCTGGTATGGTTACATGTGGTCTGTGGTTGTGTGGCCGGTTGAATGTACTGCAGAATTCACAGAAATAACATTGGAGATGTCTTAATGTGTGGAAAGGAACATTAAGTTCATGGGTAACAGCTCTGATGGGCATTTCTGCAGTCAGCATGCTAATGGCACGCTCCCTCAGGACTCGGGACATTTGCGGCATTGTGTTGTGTGGTCAAACTGCACATTTTAGAGTGGCCTTAAATTGTGAGCATCCCAAAGAACACCTGTTTAGTAGTGATGCTGTTGAATCAGCGTCTTGATGTGCCACACCTGTCAGGTGGAAGGGTTATCTTGGAAAAAGAGAAGTGCTCACTAACAAAAAACAGTGTGCAAAGACAATGTTTTAGATGTTAAACTTAATCTCAATAAAAAATGGGAGCGAACACAGAAGTGTTGCTTTATATTTTTGTTTAGTGTAGTATCATCTCAGCCCTGATCTCATCATGTATTAAGGACACTCAAGAAATAAACAGTAGCAAACGCAAAACAAAAAAATCCGATTGTCATTTAGTCACCATCTGTTAAATTAAAGGGAGAACATCAGTCATATGTATTAAGGATTTAGTTGTGAAGTCTTCAAACTGTTAATGTAGTCGGAGTTAGCGAAACCACAAATAGACTTCAAATAAAACTGCGAACAAACTGTGCGAGAATTTTGAAGATTGCCTCCAGCGAACATCCCTCCAACCGCAGCCCTCGATTCTCCGCCAGGCTTCTCCCACCTTTCCTGTCCCAGTGAACGAGCTCCATCCTTAGGCCCAAACCTGGACTTCCACACCGCCGGCTCACCTCCAGCGCCAGCCCTGCTCTGCTATTTTTAGCGACTCTGCGCCTGTGCCGGCGTGGCCCCACTGTTTGCCTAGTGTGTGGTGTTGTGACAAGGGCCCGCATGGGAGCTGTAATGATACAGTGTCTCCGTCTCCCTCCCGGTGCTCAGATAGAGATTGTTTAAACAGTATCCTGAGCCGGGGACGGGTCCCATGACAACTCCATAAATATTTACCAGCAGCAGCCACGCCGCTTCGCTTGAGGAGCGCTCGTCTGCAGGCTACCTCTGCAATGTTTTTCTTTTGCCCTTTTTTTCCATTGTTGTCTCTCGCAACTGTAGTATGTGTTGTTTTGATGATTTCCTTTGGATGTTGATGTCTTTTTTTGTTTTTACTAGCGCTGCTTTTTTTTTTTTACACATCATAAAATGACAGGAATGCCAGGATGTCCTGTGTGTTAGCACTACATTATATGTACACATGTTGCACGCTGTGGTAAACACATTAAAAGACAGTGAAATTCATGTCAGCCCAGTTCAGCAATGGGAAACATAACAGAGGAGCAAAAATAACCTCACTCAGGGTTTCCAAATTTAAGGCTTTTGAAGATTTTTCAAGACCTGCATTTCCTTAAAAAAGGCCTTAGATGGTATTAAAACCTGGAATTTGATTTACAGAAGTCTCAGATATCATCTCTTGCCTGCAGTAAGCAGTAATGTTTGTTATTAAATGTTTTTGTATCTGATCGCAGGCTGCCAGGAGACGTTAAAGCACAGTTAGTTTAATTGTAGACGGTATTGTCTGTACTGGCTTTCCATCTTGCTTCATCATTTATACTCGTAAAACAGGTGATAAATTACATTCCATGTGGTATTGTCATAGATTATTGCACAGCTTTGTTGAATACACAATTCTGATCAGTTAAGGCATTCAATGGTCTGTTATTTCTAAAGAGCAGACCATTGCTATGATTAAGAGGCTGTTTTTATGGACGCAGTTCTGATTATAGAGACACAGCGCAGTGTGTCATACACCCACCTAAAGGGGAAAACTATCAGCGCCACAGTTTGCAACCAAGGACTGAAACACTGACAAAATAAGTCTGTAGCTAGCTATAAACATTAGATATCAGCATGTCAAAGGATTATTACAGCACCTTATGTCAACCACAGGAAAAGTTACACTGACAAACTCATATCGACGGTCCATGTCACTGTCCCTTCTCCTTACCTTGCTTATGTTGGAGAGATGATACCACTGAATGGCCAGTAGTGACACTTTGATATTTACAACTGTTTGATCAAATCACCAGGTAAGATCATCCCTTAACCTGACAAAGATCAAATCCAGGCATCACATAGCTGAGTTAGCTTCAACCTCTACAGTTACATGCAGGAAGACCTCAATGTTTGCTACTTATAAACACCCTAACCCCCTTTTGTGACGGAGCCAAGCCGTCTTTGAGAATTGTGTGTTATTATCAATCCTCCAAATTAACTTTATTCCTCTAACCTCTGAACCGGCATGAAAGCTAAGCGATGTACTGCTGTGAACGGCACGTTAGTTTGGATCCGAAAGTGACACAATAACACAGACTAACCGATCACAGCTGCCGTGCAGCAACTCTGTTTTGCAAGTTGAAATTGTAGTTTTTGTCAAAGGAGTTTGGTGACTTTGAAGAGAGATAATGGCTTCAGTTCCCCGTCAGAAAGGGATGTCTGACGGCAAGGTAGCAGCGAATATCTTTATGTAACATTTTGTCATATGGATCACTGTAAATTTATTATATGACATCTATTGAACGTCTGTCCGTCCTGGAAGATGGATCCCTCCTCAGTTGCTCTTCATGAGGTTTCCACAATTTTTTTTTTCCTCGTTAAAGGTTTTTTTTGGGGAGAGTTTTTCCTTATCTCCTGTGAGGGTCCAAAGGACAGAGTGATGTCGTATGCTGTAAAGCCCTGTGAGGCAAATTGTGATTTTTGATATTGGGCTTTAATTGAATTGAAAATATTACACTGACTATGAATAAGTACCACATAAAATCTATGTCTATTTCTGATATTAAGCTACTTCAAATATGACTTACCAGAAAGCTTAATGATTTTTTATCTGTAATTCTCAGTTTAATTTTTATCCAAGTAGACAATAACTGTTATCTACCAATGTATCAGACGTCAAGAGGACAGTATTCATTGAGATACCGAGCTTTTTAACTGACTCTGTGTCCTTATCTTAATACGAAAAGAAACTTAAAAGTGGGTTAATGACAAATAGATGTGGTACTGTATAAATCATCACTGGTTTATTTGATGTTCTGTTTATTTGTGTGGTAGATTGTGTGGAAGATATGTGACTTTATTGACATTTTACTTTGCATCATGTTGTATTTTTAAATCTGTGCATGTTTTAATCTTCCCTTTAGGTGAGGCACCATGAAAAAGCCCTTTCTGGGTTTCTACCTCACCTGCACATTTAAACTGTTTTCATTATTTTTTACTTTTCTCTGTTCTTTTTATCTAAATGTTCAAATAAACTTCAACTAACCCTTTTAGTTATTATTATCAGTGCTCTGAAACATTTCACTTGAACCCGCCCTTTGAGTACAGTACTCTGGCAAATATAATTAGTTACATTCCACCACTGTTGTAAAGTAAGAATTAACTAATATCTGCACAATTTAAAGTGTCTTTCTCACCTCTTCTCTGACAGATGACGGCAAGATCTTCCACGGCAGCGGGGTCGGAGACGCTTTCGGTCCTCGCTGCTTCAAAGGTGACATCATGGGCTGCGGCATCATGTTTCCACGAGACTACATCCTGGACGGAGAAGGTGAGGGCACAGGGTTCAGGTGCTGCAATTACTCCATCACTCATTAAAGTGGTTGGTGTGTCTGTGGGAGGGTGCACTCTTAAACCCGCTTATCGTGGTTTAGCGTAAGGCAACATTCGGTCTTAACTGAGTTTATTGTGTTGCATGTGGGAAAGAAATTGGATGCAAACCAAAATCCCCCGCACTGAAAACAGAGCAGTCACTTCAACGGGAAATTCTCACCCCCCCACTTTCCATGATGGACAAATATAGGCTTTCCTGCTCTCAGGTGGTTTCAGTAAATCCGTTTCAAATTACCAAACCTGTGATAACAATACAAAGACATCAACTAGTGTAATCTAACCTCATTTTAGGGCCCACTAACAAAACAAAGCATCTCAGGTTGTGGCATTAATTAACATGTTTTGCTGTCTTACTTCTCGACTTGTGTTTCCTGGCCTGGTATCAACTATTCATCCTCTCTGCACATGAAAGCCTTCAGTGAATCACACTGTGCTGCGGTTTGTCCTCAGGTGACGTGGACGACTGGGAACGGCTGGAGGTCCGTCCAGGTCACGCAGGCGTCCAGAATGTCCTGTACCTCAACGACGAAGAGGAGGAAGAGGAAGATGGGGAGGAGGTAGAGCAGGGGCAGGAGGGCAGGAAGGTCACGGTGAGGAAAACACAACACAGCTGTGTTAACCATTGCTGCATATACAATAGCTATGCATGTTATAGATTAATTTTATGACTTAAACAATAATACAAACCTGCAGTGACTTGCGTTTGGTGTGGCCACTAGAGGGCAGCGAACAAGCTGTAAACCAGGGGCTGGCAACTTTTTTGATATGAAGCACCATTTTTGGTGTGCCATATCATGATGGTGTTAATCCTTCGTTCCTAAAAATGCTCCAGAACAACATGTGCTATGTCCTCACCTTTTCTTGTTTGAGGCAGTGGCAGAGCTCCTCCCTGACAGTCAAATCACAGTTTCTTACTCTGACTGCAAAACATGGTTTTTCATTTTACATCCACATTCTCATCAAGTGCATTGCCGAAGTTGCAAACTTTACGTGTGTGTGTTTGTGTGTTTGTCCCCTTTCATTATTCTGTGTCCCCTCTTCTAAAGTTGGAAGTTTTTGCTGGTCCCTGAATGCAGCACGAAACTTTTGATGAGCTCTTTTTTCTCGCCAGCAGTGGACTTTGAGTCACAGGGTGGATAATTGATCTGTCAATCCAATCAGATCAGATCAGAGTTGGTCAGATCAGATTGATGGATGAGAGGAGCAGCTGTTTGTGAGTGAACACAATGAACGGTTACATTTCACTTTCACTTTGTCTGGCGTTCTGCTGTGCCGTCTTCACCCAGAGTACACATACAATGAATAACCAAACAGTAGGCTGTTCTTAAGGCGGCACGGTGGTGCAGTGGTTAGCACTGTCGCCTCACAGCAAGAGGGTTCCTGGTTTGAACCCAGGGTGGGGGGTTCGAAGCAATCCAGATGAACCTGTGTGGAGTTTTTATGTTCTCCCCGTGTCAGTTTGGGTTTCCTCCAGGTGCTCCAGCTTCCTCCCACAGTCCAAAGACATGCAGGTTAATTGGTGACTCTAAATTGTCTGTAGGTGTGAATGTGAGTGTGAATGGTTGTCTGTCTCTATGTGTCAGCCCTGTGATAGTCTGGTGACCTGTCCAGGGTTTACCCCACCTCTTGCCCAGTGTCAGGGATAGGTTCCAGAAACCCTGCGACCCCTAACAGGATAAGCGATAGGTTCCAGAAACCCTGCGACCCCTAACAGGATAAGCGGTTATGGAAAGTGAATGAATGAATAGGCATTATATATTCAAACAGCGCTCCTCATGAACGGTCCAGCTCCACAAATATAAAACCAATACATGGTGGCAGATGCTGTTACCGTGACAGGCCACCACAAATGAATAAGTATGGCAAACTCTACACTTTATTATTTAAAAAAAACTCTCTTGCATACCTATTGCTAGTGTGCTATTACTTACACGGTGTGCCAATGGTGGCACACATGCCCAAGGTTGCCGAATCATAGACATGTAAATGTTGCATTGACTGTGTCAGCCCCTTGCAACGATACGTCTGCAACGCCACCATATTGGAGAGTGCAAGACAAGCCTGTGCGCAAATAACAGTAAACAGCTGAGCTGTGTTTTTTTTTTTCTTAAAGATATATATATATATATATATTTTTTGGCATTTTTAAGCCTTTAATCGACAGGACAGACAAGTGTGAAAGGGGGAGAGAGAGGGAGTGACATGCAGCAAAGGGCCACAGGCTGGAGTCGAACCCGGGCCGCTGCAGCAACAGCCTTGTACATGGGGCGCCTGCTCTACCACTAAGTCACCGACGCCCCACTGTGTTTTTTTTTTCTGGATAAAAATCACTATATTGTTTATATTTCTCAACTAATTGCAATGAGTCGTTTTTATATTTAAAGGTTTCTGATCTTTATTTGTAAAAACTCATGTCTGTCAAGCATGGATTCGGCTTATTTTCATTATTACTAGGGGAAACGTCCCTATATAATATATTTTAATGTGAAAGTAACGTTAGACAACCTATCATCTTGCTAGTTAACGCTTTATACTCATCAAATCCTTGATTATAACAGAATATTGTAACTTTCACCATTACTGATTTTAGAAAGGCCACTGCAAGATAGCTTGTTCTTTGTTTGGATTATCAAAGGGCCAGTGGATCATATATGTTTGTTTCTGAATATTAGTGATCAGCCAAAGCTAACGTAGCTAGCGCACTAATGTTAGCAAGCCTTTCACTTTCCTTTAATTTTGCCTGGATGGAGAGGAACCACTATAAACGCATGTTAAATAACATAAACAAAGAGCAGGTTTTCTTGCCTTGGTCTTTTTAAAATGAGCAGTGGTGAAGGTTATTCTCTTATGATCAGTGGGATAATAAGAGGACAGCGTTAACTAACTAGCATGCTTGCAAGTTAATAGGTTGTCTACTTCCACACTATATTATATAGGGATGTCTCCTCAAGTATTAACCAAGGACAATAAGCCAAATCCATGCTTGACAGACATGAGAATTTAAAATTCCCTAAGACAAGGAATTGTTTTATACCATGTAAGTAATTCAGTTCATGTAAGTGGAACACACACTCCTCTATTGAGCATCCAGCAGCAGTTAGAGCCTAAATATTGAGATTCTGTTTAACTAACTACTGCACATACATCATAAACCCTTGAATATAAAAACAACTTATTGGAATTGGTTGACAAATATAAACTTTATAGTGCTTTTCATTCAGAAACACAGCAGCTCCCCTGTTACTTGACTTTGGTTACAGGCATATCTTGCACTCTCCAATATGGTGTCGCCTTTGACGCACAATCCAACAGCCAATGAGGTATATACGTTTCTATATCTATGCTGTAAACACTGACATGTCATCACCTTTTAATTTTTGTGTGGTGAACGTGTTGGCAAACAGATGCTGATTTACACATCCAGCAGAGACAGAGACAGAGCAGCATTATCATCAATTTAGAGTCATGTTTGTGGCCACCTGATGAATGTGACAGTTATTTTCTCTCACTGTAGCTCCACCAGCTCCTGAGGGAAATATCTGTCTCTTTAGCTGCTAGATGCGACATCGTGTTCACAAGCTGGTCTCTCTGTGTCTCTGTTATCTGGTGCTGAGATAAGTCGTGTTGAGTGAGGTTTTTAGAACGTCTGTACTGTGACTGAAAATGACACAGTAGAAAGTCTCAGCAAACCTCGAACTCACAGCCAGTATGTTCAGTGAGATAACACTGTGATAGTTTTCAGCTAATAGTGGTGAGTCAGCAGTAAACATGCTAACAGATTAGCTCACCAGCAGGTGATAGCTGGGTCATGATGGGTTAATGAGAGCAGTGAGAATGAAACAAGCTTTAACGTTGTTTAAACCAAAGCAGCGAGCTCGAAGACACTGAAGTGTTGGTGATATTTGTCTCCCTTCACATTACACACAGTCATTTAATCCATTTCAAATATAAAGATATTGATTAAGCAGATGTTTACTGAGTTTAATCAGGTAAACCAGTTCATCAGTGTCGCTCATTTATGTATTTTTAATAGATTTTTGACAACAATGGCGCTTTTAACACAGAGAAATGAGATATATCAGGCTTTGAATTCACAGTTTACACTTGGATCAATTCACTGCAGTTTTTTTTAAGTGTTTTGGTCACAATTACACAAATCATTTTTTCCAGTCACTGTCCTACAAATATTTTAATACACCGGAGGTTAGAAATACTGTGCATACATATGGAGATATACATACTGTAAACAAAGGGAGACATACAGAAATGCTTCACAGTGGGGCTGCAGCTGATTAATCTACTGATTATTTTGTCATTCAGTCTTTTAAATCAAGTGCAGCAGCCAGCACTGATAATAATAATAACAATAACCAGTCCATACCCATTGGTAGCTTTGTCACCTTCTGCCTATGCCAGTCCTCAATGCCTATGTGCAGTTTCACATAGATTGACCACGTCAGTGAGTAGAAAAACGTGGGACAGACAGAATGACTGACTGACAGAATGACACACTGACAGTTTC
>NC_065521.1:47760611-47767514 GCF_006386435.1 Epinephelus moara | reverse complement strand
CTCATGAGGAGAGGCATTTCTGTGCAAAGTTTCATGTCTCTACGACATACGGGGCATGAGATATGCCCATTCAAAGTTTGCAATTTCAATCGGTTGCTATAGCGCCCCCCTTTGGCCAATTGATGTAATATTGCTTCATTAGCATCCTCCCATGACCCTCTACCACTGTGCCAGTGTGTTTGAGTACTGTGTGACTTTTAGATCCAAACCTTCCTGGCATCCACCACAGTGCGTTGATTAGCTTCCGTTCCAGTTAGGGAGTTAAAGCCCTGACGCATCAAGCTGACAGTTGGCTGTTGGTCAATGTTGGGCCATCGGTGAGCTTCCCTTGCCCAAGTTGGTGCGGTGTGTTCCGCACTGTTGGCCCTTGTCGGCACTAGTCAGCCTTTTCCCACTGATTCAGCATGTCGGGGTATTGGCAGAGCCTGTCTATGATTGGCAGTTTAGTTCAGCGCACAACAAGAGAAACGGAAGTCAGGACAGTAAACAAAGGCTCAAAGTCAGGAGGGAGTGATATTGGAACAAACTTATGACATTAAGTAAGATTATTTTTCTTTAGCAGAAACGTTTCATGACGGTTTGTGTTATTGTTCACGGGTGTAAGGTAAATATGCTTTGTTCTGTCAACATTGGGTTGTGTTGTTGATGTGCGAACTGGCTGACTAGGGTCAAGACGTTCTTCCAGTCTCTCTTTTTGAATGATGATTAGAGACGACCGCTGTGTGCTGGAGTGGAAGTGTATTCCCCTCATGCAGGCACAAACATACGTGGTAACTGGCCGTTGGTTGTATTCTTTGCAGTGTGTTCATGTGCATCTTTTTGGTTGAGACGCAGGTGACATGAGATGACACTGCAGAAGGCTTTCGTTACTGCTAGTTTTCTGAGGTCACTTTGGTGTGTTTTGGCCTTGAGAGGATTAAAGCTAATTTGGAAGATCGATTACACAGAATTCCTGAAGAAGGCTTGGCTCAGTCACAAAGAGTCACATCAGGGTGGTTTATATGTACAACGTCATCATGCAGAAACCTACGTCAGGTCACATGGGAGAACGTTTTCAGTGGGGCTTGTGAAATAACATTTTTGATGCTAAAACATTTAGTTTGACCAAAATGTGAATGTTTGGATTTGAATACATGAGAAACATTACTGGGAAACTGCAGAGTGATATTAAAACATTAAAAATAAATAGATAAATAAATAAAGTGTACCCGTCCGTGGATACAGCAGTTTTTTTATATTGTTTAAAAGACCAGAAAGCTCAGCAATTTGCATCACAAAGATACTTTCATATTCTGGTGTATCATCACTGTGACCTTTTATATGTCAGTCCACCTCTCGCTGTAACGTCCGTCCAGGAAGTCACTTTACACTCCCATCATCTGACCACTTCATGTTCCAACTGTTTGTTTGTTTGTTGCTTTAATTACTGCGGTTTGCACTTTGTCTTGACTCATAGCTGCCAGGCTAATGTGCCCACACAGTTGTGCAAGTCGAGGCCAGGGTGGGGGTCACCGAGCGGGTGTGAGCGCATGCGGTACTGAAACCCAAGTGGGTGAGAATAGAACAGGCCGTGCCGTAATCCAGGGATTTGTCAATATTTATTCAGCAGGACACATTACCCTCAATGCACTGCTCGCTGACATCACAGCGGTCTCTGTGGGCTTGGCTGCACGTGTGTGCGGGCGTGTGTGGGGGGTGTCGGTGTTGTTCAAACTAATGAAGCCTGTTGCAGTTTCACTCGCCCTTCATCTGTAATTGAATAGCGGTTAAGCCTTTCTTTTTTTTCGGGTGGGTGGTACAGTAAATGTTTGATAAGTGACTCAGCCTGATTTTTTTTGAACGCACACACTCCACAGTACTTCACTTGTTGTTTTAGTGTGTCGGTATTTGCTCTCAGACTTGGAAAGAGGCCCTCAGTATTAGCATTGAAAAGCTTGTTGATGTTCTTTTGAGAACAGCTGGATAATGTTTGATCACTCGCTGATTTAGTAGAGACATGTTCTGTAAACATTGACTTTTTTCCTGCTCCAAGAACACAGACATTACACTGTCACCTATTTGTTTAATGATATTTCCTAACTGCACATAATTCCTGTTTACAGCTGGCACACTGTGTGCTCAAAAATGAAGTTTGTGTTACTATCAGTCATTATGAAAAGACATTTCTTTTATGAGTAATTGTTCCATCAGTGGATTTACCAACAGTGAAATGTGTGTTTTAACTTGCTGTCGCCCCCCTGTGGTCCTGCAGGTGTTCTTCACGAGGAACGGGAAGCTGATGGGTCGAAGGGAGATGGGGGTTCCTCCTGGCGGACTCTACCCAACTGTGGGGATGCTGAGCAGCGGAGAGAAGGTCAAGGTTGATTTGCATCCCCTCAGTGGATGAGCGGAGCGCGTGGACCGGACTCGTGACGCCCTGCAAACAGCTGGCTGCGCTGTAGAGCTCACCCACCGTAGCCTAGCATGCTGCTAACACTTGTCAGAACACACTCAGTTGCACACATGCACGTCGCTGTCGTCGCCCTCGACGCTGCCTCTGCTTTTATTTATAAGACCTGTACATTTTCACAGTCATCACAGCAACACAACCGGATCGTCCTCCTGGGCGTGACGTAGCAGAGAGGTCGTACATGAGCCGCGTAGGTTACAGCATGCGGACCAGACAGCTGCACCTCGAAGCTAAAAACTCCCGGAAGATATTTAACTGTTAATTCTATGCAATCTGTACTGCTATCATCCTCACATCTAACCGCCCTCTGCATGCAGTGTGTGTCTCAAACACTGAGCTGTTAAATCCCTCTCATGAGGTCTGGCACACTTTGTTTATTTTATTTGTCACGACCCCAAGCAAAGCAGAGCGAGGCCAACAGTTGTGCCGAGTCAGAGCTCGTTGGCGGTTTATGTTTCAGGGAATAGACCCCCTCTCTCTCTCTTTCTCTTTCTCTCTCTCGCTCTCTCTCTCTCTCTCTTTCTCAACTTCCCTCTCCCTGTCCTCTCTCTGGGTGAGGCTGCCCTCCTGTGAGCGATCAGGGACCTGCTGTTGCCCCACCTCCCTCGCTCGCTGCTCTCCCGGAGCTGGCTGGAAGTGAAGCATAGATCTGTTGCAATATCTCAGAAACGCTCATTTTGTATGAGATTATTGTAAAGGATTATTACAGGTTTGGCAATCACAACCTCACGTAAGATGCTGTAACCGAGCAGCGTCGGATCAGAGTGGCTGAAAAGATTTGTGAGTGTTTTCATAGTTTCACGTATGAGCCAAACCACAGGTATATTTTCTATAAGTGCTCTGGTAAATACACATTTAAATTTATCTCCTACGTCAAAAGTTCAGGGAACATGTTTCTGTTTTTGCACTTTGGGGAGGCTGAGGAGACTTTTAGGGCAGACATGAATACAATGGGTGAACAAAAGAAATCAAAAACATTCCAGTGTAATGCAGTCCGATGCAACTGCACAATCGTCAGCCATAAAAGTAACCATCTGAAATGAAAAGTTACCTTTGCAAACCTCACACAGGAGTACGAGTCGCAGGGCTGTGGTATTGGACTGCATCATACTGCGATGTGTTATACTGTGTTTTAATGTTTTGTTCTCCTTGTATAAGCTTTACACACTGTGCATGTTCGCTCTCAATATGAAGAATTATTTCCCATCTTTCCTTTTTCCCACTTTTTTTTTTACCACAAAGTTAGAATAATGTGATATTTTTTCAGTTTAGTTTAAAAGAACGAAACGATCCGCTGAAATCAACTTCTTGCTTTCGTAGTCAGAGGATAACCTTCTCTCCGTGATACCAAATGTGATGTAGAATTAACTGCTGGATGTTTTATTGTTGTGTTTTTTAAGATAACGATAATAATGTTTGGTTGCTGCTTGTTTGCGTTTGTGTGTCTGCACAGAATTCGACAGCAGCACCAGAGGTCTGTATCACAAAGACAGATTAGTGTCGTCATCTAAATTTGGGCGTGACTTAAATCAGAAAGCTGGCTCACTTTTAACTTGGTTTGATTGCTATCGTTACCAGTGTTGATTATGACAAGAATTTTAGGTTTAGTCTTCATCACTTAATCCATGTTTTAGTTGTTTTATTTTAGTCAAGATTTAGTCAGTGGAAATTTTAATAATTTGATAAATGTAGTCAGTGTTTAAATCATAATTTTCTAAGACAATCTGATGATACTGTCATGGAGTTTGCTTTTAAAACTTCCAATGAGAAGTAAGCAGACTTTGAACTATGTTTTGTTATCTTGGCTGAGAAATTATGGCTGCACCGAATAGTTCAAAGCTTCATTAATGACATTCAAATTCTAAATCAACAATCGAAAGCTGCCTAGCTGTGTACTCTTATATACTGTAAATATAGTCTGTGTTTACCATTCTTTATTTCAGCCCTGTTTTTGACTGACAGTACTTTCCCTCTCTGCTGTACCTTCTTTACTTTAAACTCCTTTGAAACGGTTTCTCTTATTCATAATTGTTTTGTCATTATGAGACAAAAAGGCACTAAAATGTCACTTTAGGAAATAAATATACTTGCTTCAGGCTAAACAAAAAATATTGTTGAAAATGGCGACCGTATTTTGAAATCCTAAATGAGAATTTGTGGTGTAAAACAATTAATTAACAGTTTTAGTCATTCTTCCAAGCAAAAATATTGTGAAAAAGTATTCGCATCTTAACAGCATAGTAATAAACTGAATTTCTTTGGGTTTAGGACTTGTGGTTGAACAAAACTTGAAGATTTCACCCCGGCCTCCGTGGAAGTTATGATGGTTCTTAACTCTTTTTTATGTTGATAATCTAAAGGGATTAATTATTTTTGTTGTTGAAAAAAAGGCAGATTAATTGATAATAACAAAATAATTGTGAGTTGCATCCTTTGAAAATTGCCACATGTATTTATAACATTAACGTCACTTTATTGCTCATGTTTTCACAGCTTTTCAAGTTGTGTGATTACACGTGTGTATTTCATGATTATATTTTGCTGCTGCAGCGACCTCATCTACCTGCAGATTATTATTGTTTCCACTCTCATCATATTAAGAATTTCCTCTAACGGTTTTTATGATTTTGCTTAAAGAGTACTCCACTGATTTTGCTTTGCATTCCTAGAAATATTGTCAGGCTCTTGATTGATGTTTTTGTGGATAACATGCAGCAAAGAACCCAGACCTGAAAACCTGCCGCCTACATTACCCACAGTGCAACTGCAGAGAGTTACTGTGGAGATGCAGGTGTGTTATGCTAGAAGCTTGTGTAGCCTGGAGCTGCTAGCATCAGGCAGAGATGAGGAGCGGGCTACACAGGTCTGGTAAGCTCCCTTCTTTCTAACTCCACCCCTCTGGATTTTTTCAATTTAATCTTGTACCTTTGACCAAACCAGCTGTTAGCAAAGGAGTCTTGACAACTGTCTTCATATGTTAATACTCTTAAATACCTGTACTTTGATGTGTAAATACGGTTAAACAAACTCACTCCAGGCTGGATTAGTAAACACCGGTTATCCAGGATCACCCGTGTGAGGCTCAGTTAAACCAGATAACCTGAACAGACTAAGTTAAACTTGCTTTGTGATACAGACCTCAGAGTTAAACCAATCTGTGCAGGTGATTAGAAATACTGTCGAGTTTGAGTGGGAGCTGGTTTCCACATAAATTATTTAGAACGAAGGGAATGACATCATTATTAATTAGCTGAAATCATCCAGTCCCTCTTCATCTCCCCACATCTGTGTTTGTCCATGACATCATCCCTACAACATAAACTATAATGTACATTCCTCTGCACCTTCCCGTAAGGTGCTCTCAGCAGGTCTCTGTAGTTTCATCATTCACACTGCAGACAGTGATGCTAGAAATATAACGTGATGTAAAATTACTACACAGGGTTAACTATTAAATCACATATCTGCTGGAGATTGTATGTTTGTGTTTAGCTGTTGTCATGCATTTTGTTTTAGAGCCACTGATGATGTAAAAATATGTAAATGAGTCGTGTGTTTTTCTTCTTCTCCTGCAGGGCTGGACAGAGACTTAAGATCAGGTTTTTACAGCCTGAACTGTTATTATGCTAGACGGTGCAAAGATATTAACGAGACACTGATGTGGACTTTTTGGGCCACGTCTTAAGTTCAGGGTATTAAAGTCACTTAAGTTAAAGTTTACTCAGAATCTCAGTTTACAAAATGTGTCACGGTTCAACCAAATTAGAGCTAAATCTGGTTTTAAAGTTTTGTAGCGTCTCTGATTTTACTCACCAAGGACTCCTGTAATAATCCCTCGCCTTGTTGACTTGCACTATAATGGCCTTGTTCCGTACATGTATGATCATCAATAAAGGTTTCAGTAATGTAACAAAGTCATAGTGGATTGTTTGGTTTGTAATGTACTGTAAAAAAGTTATTCAACCATTTTTTGGCTGTGTGGCTAATTTTGGTCAGGCAGTATGAAGGGTTTATAAGGTGTGCTTTTTAGATAGTTAATCAGTATTCTTTTAAATGTTTTACAGATCTGTTATAAGACAGAATCAAGAGGTTTACGTCACACAATATAATACAATAAACATCTCAAATGAACCCTCCACTGCCCTTCCTCCCACCTCCATCGCCACCTGCCTTAAGGACATCAGGGCCCAATTCCATTTCTCATTTTCGCCCCTACCCCTCTTTTTTCGAGTGCCCCTTGCAACAAAGTTACAAGGGGTAGGGGTTGAAATATTCCCCTATGAAATGGGACAACCCTTCATACCCGGAAACCGCACAACTAGCGATTTTTTTTTTTGTTATGTTTGTTAGAACAAATGTATATAATACATTGAAACGACATTTCCGATGGTTATCATAGTCTTTAAATCTTTAGTTACGAAGAAAATACTTACATTTATGGTTTTCTTTCATTG
>NC_065521.1:47743878-47759776 GCF_006386435.1 Epinephelus moara | reverse complement strand
CTGTACTCCAATGGCCTCCACAGTCACCAGATCTCAGTCCAATAGAGCACCTTTGGGATGTGCTGGAACGGGAGATTCTCATCATGGATGTGCAGCCGACAAATCTGCAGCAACTGTGTGATGTCATCATGTCAATATGGACCAAAATCTCTGAGGAATGTTTCCAGCAGCTTGCTGAATCTGTGACACCAAAAATTAAAAAGGGAGTCCAACCTGGTAGTAGCATGGTGTACCTAATAAAGTGGCTGGTGAGTGTATATAATGCGTATTTCCATTGCAGGTTTGGTCTTAAATTTAATTTAAGATGGTGTTAAAAAGGTCTTAAAAAGTCTTACAGTCCCAGCTGACACAGGATTAGACACTCAGACAAAATGTTTTGTATATAACAATTTATTTAAACAGCAGTAATCTAGAGTATTTGGTCCCCTGGTTTAAAAACAACAGAACAACATTATTCAGATCCAGTTATAAGTCAAAAAGAACAAAGCGTTTTTTAAGTTTAACACGTACATACAGAATGGCAACTGAAAAGAAAAGAAGGTGACAGATGTATTCTCCACAGAAGTTGTCGAAAGCTATGGTTACAGATCAAAGTGCTGGGCTTATTTTCTAAAACAGAGTGGCATGTGTTACAACATTTAGCACGTCGTCTTGTAGCTTTCCTACCAAAAATGACTCCATTCAGACGCTACGTAAACTGTAATGATCCCATATCACGGTATAAGAACAGTAAGAGGATCATGTTACTGGTGCTTATAACAGCAGTTTCAGTCCAGATTAGGAGGCGTTCAATGAAAATAGAAAATTACAAAAGCCATAAACACAAAAATAATTCTCTATGTTTCATAACATTTGGACGTTTCTGTGCTAAAAATATTCATTACATGGGGAGTAATTTTAAATATTGTACATTAAAAAACAAACGATGTCAGAGCGACACGGTCTTGTAAAAACTATCCTGTAGGAATGGCTTCAAAGGTGTCAGAGGCACAAAGAGTTCAGTAGAGTTCACACTAGAGACTGCAGCAACTCTCTTTTAAGAAGAGAAGAAGAAGAAAACATCTAAAAGAAGAAGGAATGGCATGAAGTCCTCCAGGTGTCCACGGCTGTCATGTTGTTGATAGATCAGTTTATACATCCTCTTCCTCCTCTTCGTCCTCGTAGTATCGGTTTCTTTTGATCATCTCCTCCACCGTCAGCACCTCCTCCTGCTGCTGCTCCACCTCCTCCTTATCCTCCACTTCCTCGCTGTCCCAGAACCCCACATCCTGAGACGACCGGCTGGCCTCCACCTCACCTTCAGGAGACGACATGTCTGTCGGCGTCTCCTGCAGCTTCAGAGGTGGCATCTCTTCCTCCAGTACACCTCCGTCTTCCTCATCCTCCATCTTCTCCTCCTCCTCATCCTCCTCCTCCTCCTCAGGTTGTTCATCTGGGGTGTCATCTTCCTGATGGTCCGGCATGTTTTCAGTCTTCATCTCCCCCTCCTGCTCCTCCTCTCCTGAGCTGGTGTGGACGTCCACACAGCTGTCCTCGGTGGGTGTCTGGCTGTCTGTCGACTGGCCGCCATGCTGCAGCTCCATCATGCTGGTGGGTTCAGGGCTGAGCTGTCGGTCGTCCACAGGAGGAGGCGGACTCTGTTTTCTGGCCTCAGGAGCAGAAGCTTGTTCTGCCAGTGTGAAGGGCAGGCTGCGCTCCTTCAGAGAGGAGGTGCGGCGAAGGCAGGGCGTCTCTCTGGGCTGTTCTGGGGATGAGTCGTCCTCTGGGGGCCACTTGGGTCTGATGGGCTTGCTGGCGGAGCCCTCCTCTGTGGTTATTGCAGCTCCACTGCGGCCAGGTGAGTCCTCCCCCTCCGTGCGTGGCGGCCAGGAGATTTTCAGCCTGCGGGTCTCAGTGGGTCTGTCACTCTTCTCTGCCGATCCCTGACCCAGAGCCTCCATATTGGCTGTCAGCACGTTGACTTTAGCCAGCGGGGAGTCCTCCACACTGGGGCTGTCCAGGTCTGAGGCCGGGCTCTTTGGCTTGGTCTGAGTAGTGGGCTGTGGCGAGGTCTCGCCACTCTCCCCTTTGCTCTCCCACAGCTCCTTGTGGGGCCGGTGGCCAAAGCCCTCGTCGTAGTTGCCTTTGGCCTTGAAGAGCTGGCAGAAGTGCGGCTTGCAGTAGACGTTGTTGTGCAAGGAGGCGTAGTTCGCCAAACTAACCAGGAGGGGAACAGAAACAGGAGTTAGAAAATACAAACAAGCTGCTACAACAAGGTGAGGAATATTTTATCTTTTATAGTGCTGACAGCAGCTGGATGTACTCCAGAATTTATGTCCTGCTGTCACTGATTTGTTTGTAACGTGCATTTCTAAGTACTTATTTCACTTTTTCCAAACTTTTCACAAATAATAAGGTAAGTCAGTGTGGACTTAACTGTGGAGAACTTTTATTTTAACACAATAAATGCTCTGGTTGTAATATTCTTTTTCATTTATATTTTCTTTTTTCATTTTTGTCTTTTATTTTCTTTCGCTGGTCTGGCTCTCTGTTTGTTTCTGGGTTGGTGGGGCTGATTTCTGTCCCTGTTGGTTCTATGTTTGTTTGTTGATGCTTTGTGCATCTTACTGAATTATCAAGAAAAAAAATGCCTTGTTAAAAAAAAAAAAAAAAAAAGCCCAGATTGCACAATTATCACTATATCTAGTGCAATATCCAAATCACAGGAGCTTAAAAAAAAAAGCAGTCGACACATCTTTAACACTTCATGAATCATTTTCTCACTCAAACTTAAAACTGTTTTAAGGGCCTNAAAAAAAAAAAAAAAAAAAAGCCCAGGTTGCACAATTATCACTATATTTAGTGCAATATCCAAATCACAGGAGCTTAAAAAAAAGCAGTCGACACATCTTTAACACTTCATGAATCATTTTCTCACTCAAACTTAAAACTGTTTTAAGGGCCTTGTTTTTACATGTTTACATACTCTTTTAAAACTTTTAAATTTACATTCAAAACCTACAATAACATTTTTTTAACTGCCTTGTTGGCATTCTGGGAACTCCCGCTTGTGCTGTCAGCAAAAATCCAACGCATGACACAAATCGTGTCACTATGTGTCATCAATAATGTCTTGAGAGTCATCTAGCTTTCATCTGCACACACTCCCCCACACTGTGGTGACACAGACCTGGTTCAACATCAGCAGTGTAACCCTTAGAGTTCAGGAAAATAAAGCAGCATTTCTATGACTAACACTGTGAGGCTGCACAATCTATGTTATAAAGACATGTCTTTATATGTGATGGAATCTTGGCTTATGAAATTGAAAGTTAGCTAGAATATGTATAGGGATATATATTGTGTCATGCTACCAGTTTAGCTAGTCGTCTTGCTTTGGTTGCATTAGTGCATTTCAATCACACTACTGTCGCTTTACACTGTAATTTTTGTCTCCAAATGTTCTTGCATGGATTCTAATTTTAAAATTAGATTCTTATTTTAGTTTTATATACCTCTTGTAATGTATTTCTTTTACTTTCTCACCTCATCTTATTTTATTTTATTTAACCAGACAAGTCCTGTTAAGACCTGGTCAAGACAGCAGCACACAAAAAGTTACAGCCAAACAACCACAAAATAAAAACATAAAAGATACACATTAACATGTAGAAATATTAAAACACCTACGCACAATGACAAGAACCAACCAACTCATTCATCCTCGTACGTTTGAGAGCACAATTAATCTGTACCTGTTGCTCTTTGTGCTGCTACAAGAACTTAATTTTCTTGCTGAGGATCAGTGAAGGTTTATCTTATGTTCGATTTTAATTTGGATTAACTGTTGTGCTTGACAGAAAACTGTGTGAAGAGTTTTGAAAAAGTGAACTCAGTCCAGAGACAGTCATCTCCCTCCGTCTCTCTTTCTGAAACCATCATTTCGTCGATGCCGTCCTCACCTGAGTTTGGTGTTGCAGTGTGAGCAGCGGAAGCAGGAGCTGTGGTAAACGTGCTGATTGGCCACCAGCCTCTCCAGAGGATAAACCGTCTTCAGACACGACACACAGGTCTCTCTCGCAGGCAGACGGAAGCCCTGCACACACATACACACACAGAGTTAATTCATTCATTCCCAACACTAATGTGTATTGTACCTTTTTGGAGGTGTTTCCTGTGAGCACTCACTTTGGGAGTCTTGGGCTGAGAGGAGTCTCTCTGATTGGAGGACGCAGGAGTGCCAGTAGCAGAACCTGTTGGATCAACATGACCAGTGTGAGGAAAAAGGTAGTGATGTGTTCTGAACACTAGATGGAGCTGTTTTCATGTTTATTACAGGCACAGTTGACCTTTACATATAAACCGACACTGGAGGCTCAGGAGTCGAAATGAAGCAGTTGTGCAGGACTAAAAATGTAGATAAATTAACAAAAAATAAATAAATGTACATTTCTGTCATTTCTGAGTGACTCTAACAGACTGGGTTCTTTGGAAAAATCTACTTTAGGTGGTTAAAATGTTTGTTTTCCATCAACTACACCCAAACATCCGCTCTAATGATGGGCCGCTCGCCAACGTCTCATTAGAGGAGAGAATTCCAGTCATATGAAGACATGGAAAGTAAATTACCGTTGCTCTCTGAGGTTAAACCTTTTCTGCTGGTTGCTTCACACTCTGGAGTCTGTAACAAGAGAACAAATCAATCCTGGTCAATCGCTAAATCGTTTTACATCATGAACCATCACATGTTCAGACGTGGGAGGCAGTGACTCATCCACCATTTCTGAAATATGAAGTCATTTATAATCATCTAAAGTCATATATATATTAATTAGACTCCTCACCAGGTCCAGAGTGCACGGAGGAACGTTCTCCTTCTGCTTCCCACAGAAACCGTCCAGCTGATCACTCTGAGAGAAACATGAGAGGATGTTCAGAATTATGAATGAACACGTTAATGCGTACATAATTATTAACCATTTATATAATGTATGTGATTCTGAAATAGCGCGTTCTGCACACTGAGTACTTTTATTTTTGGTACTTTGAGTAAAGTTTGATGCTGATATTTTTGTACTTTTACTTCAGTAAAATTTTAACACAGGACATTTCAACTTAAACTTAAAGGGACAAGTCATCCCAAAATTTAAAAAACAACAACAACCTATCATCATCATTATCGGTCTAGATTTTTTTGGTGTGAGTTGCAGAGTGTTGGAGTCAGTGGAACTAGATGGCACTTGGTTTATGGTGCTCAAAGTACCAAAAAAAAAAAATACAGCAAACAGTTCAATGAGCCACTTTACAGGGACTGCACCCAAAGAAAATACTGGAGCACACGTTTCACTCAAATATTTAATAAAGTGCAAAAATGACTAACGTTTCAACGCGCACGGTGTCCTCATCAGATTCAAAACCGCCTCTGCTTGTGGAGGGGTTCAAGCGCAGAGACTGGTGAGACTGAGGAACTATTTTCTTCCTACCAAACTAAACCCGCCAACTGTATCGCTGCACAGAAAGAAGCGTGCCTCTACTGCTCACTCACCTAGCACCACTGAGCTAGCTAATGTTACAGCTCAATGGCGTCCTCCTAGGTTGCTATCACAAGCACAAGCCTCTCATCTATGAGTAGGTACATGCACGCTTCCTTCTCAAGGTGATACAGTTGGTGGGTGTTCAGTAGAAAGAAAATAGTTCCTACCACAAGCCAAGCGCCATATAGTTTCATTATAATAGAGAGAAGGCAGACATCTCTACAGCTGATATCTCCCAACTTCCAGCAACTAACAACAAAACAATCTAGACTGATAAATAGCACCACAGGTAAGAGGAAAAATATGTATCTTTGATTTTGGTGCAATCTTGAAACAAAGAGAAGAACTCCTGCACACTGTCTCACTTACTAATGAAGTATTCATTTGATTACACTTAATGTTTTGGTCTGTCCGGCCTTCATCAGGTATATGAATACTAAATCTAATTTCACAACAGCAGAAGATCTGAGTGGCCTGCAGAAAGACTTTACACCTAACAAAATATATTGTTTAGAATAGAACAGAAAATGAATTTAATTGTCTGCTTTTAATTGTCACCAGGTACTAAATGACGAGGACTGAATCAAGGTTGGATAAATAGATATAACATACTGTGTGCTGAGGTTACAAACTGTCTTCAAGACGTGTCTGTTCTGACTCATAAAGATCTTTTCTAGCAACAGGGACAAATCATTTTCTGTGTTTTTCTTTGTACAGGGGGCTCTGTAGCTTCGGCCTGAGTGCAGTAGCTGAAAGTGGTGATTTGAAGGACGGAGCATGACTGACAGGGAGCACTCACATTGACCGAGGTGGGAGAGACTTCCTGTTTGGAGATGGCAGCTTGGTAGAGGGCCATCCTGTCCCGGAGAGGAGTCGACTCTGCAAGACTTCCATCTGGTACAACAACACACAAAATACTGACGATGTAAAAGATTGAATGTCGTACTTAAACTTTAACCACAGCTCATCACAGAGAGCAGCTTGTACTTTAAAACCTCACTTTATTTAACAACATAAGTGAGGTTTCCCAGCACAGCTGACATCACTTCAAGCATCACGGCTGAGATTTGTTCACTCAAACAGATTGAAAAAACTTGTAGCTTGCAAAACCACAAACTCATTCTATTAATTGTTGGGAACGTTTGGTGAAGTCTGCATCACAAGACTTCACGATTCTGTCCAGGATTTTTATTTTTTCCACCCATCCCAGTTCAGACGGAGTGCAGACTCTGCTGGTTAGTCATGCAGGCTGTGGACGGGAACATGAGGTCAGGAGTCGTGTGCAGTGTGGAGGAAAGTGAGGGGGTTTTGTCTGACTTCCTGTGCTCTCTGAGGCGGTCTTCTGATCACTGTGTTTCTGCAGCGCTCACTTCTGGGAAGGATGTAATCCATCCAGAGGAAGGCAGGAGAACACGACGCATTGTGGGTTGTTTTTGTGACTAATTGAAAAGTCCCAGAGAACAATGCTGGATGTGCAGATGAGGGTTTTGGGTGTGTGAGGTCATTAGAGCAGCTTCCACATTTGTTTTTAAAGCAGCTATGATCAATATTTTCATGTTAACAATGAATCACAAGGGAGTTATCACGGGGCTCCGCAGCTCTACGGAGCGTTTTAGCATCTTTCAGTTTGCTGTTTTGACTTTCTGGCTCCAAAGTTCACTGTTAAGGCTCCATCTTGTTTACAGGCAGCTGTGTTCAGCAGAAAAAAACTTTTAAAAACTATCACTATACCCTACCTGCTCAGCAGCAAACAGCAGACACACACAGTTAGAGGCTACCTGGTGAACATAGTGGAGCGTTTAACAGCTAAAGAGACAGATATTTCCCTTGGGAGTTGGTGGAGACCAAAAACGAGCTTAAAGAGAGTTAATATTGGACCATCATTCATGATTTGGACACAAACATGACTCCAAACAAATGCTAATGTTGCTCTGTAGATGCTGGATGTGTAAAATAAAGTTTGCCACATCCACCTAAGAGGCAATAATATGTGTTCAGAACATGCAGACAAAAATCTGTTATACCCTTCTTTAGGTTTAAATTAGAAATACATGTATCCAACATATATTTAAAATGTGAATATTTTTATTTAACCTTTATTAAACTATAAAAAACAAACATTCACATTAACTATCACCTTTTGAAGTTGATTTGGCAAACGTGTTAGTGAACAGTTGCCTATTTAAACCTCCATCAGACGTGTAGCAACATCATCATTCATTCAGGGTTGTATTTCAGACCAGCTGATGATTGTAAGTTTAAAATGGAGCTGAGGAGAGAGTAAATATTGATCTAAGAAAAACAGTTGGTCCTTTAGCTGCTAAATAAAGCGAGAAAAGAAAAAGAAGGCCCAGTATTTATATATTCACAGGTCTAAATGTTAGTAAACTACAAAGTACATCACTGTACTCTGATGTAAAATACTTATGTATGCCATTAAAAAGTAACACTATAATCATGTTTGGAAATACTGAGTATATCTATCTATGGGTTTTCCACAATTAAACTGGAAACACTGGATACTTGTAGTTTTAATTAATTGTAGAATTAGTCGGCAATTGGGAATTTCTTCCACGCTAAAATGGTCATTTTGAAGCTTTTATGGATCCTTAGAGGGGAAATTTAACTGTCACAGCAACACAAGGACAGAAATAAATACAGATAAATAGAGAAAAGTAAAAAAATAAAATAAAATACAGGGTTGGTACAAGGTGCTTGAGCTGCTTGAAGTATCTGAATTTGGTGCTCAGAAAATTGAGCACTGGAATGCCTTGAAAATCAGACATTTTTTTTACTTAGTTCTTGAAAAAGTACTTGAAAGTCCTTTAATTAGCCTGGCCCCCGTCTGTATGGACCCCGATCGAATAGAAGTAAAAACAGAATCTATAAAAAGAGTTTGTATATTTGTAATGTCGTGTATCTTTAAATGCTGAAAGGGCAAAAAAAAAGTTTAATCATAAAAGAGAATCTAAAAAAGAATCTTTAACAACGGTGTGATTAGTAGCAGCAAAGTCAGCAAGTCTAGTGTATGTACACAGCATACACCAGAATAATAAATGTGATTAGGTAAGGATACTTAGTGTCGGTCTATAATAAATAAAAACTATCTTTATAATAATAAACCTTATTAATTTGTTGTAGACTTTTTCTGAAGTGCTGTGCGTCCCTGCTCTGAGTCTGGTACGAGACATTTGTAGTATGCTGTTCCCTATCTCTCTCTCAAACTCATTTCCTTTGATCACATAGATATAAAATGCCCCAGAACTACTTCACAAAACATTTGAAATATGTACCTCCTAGCATCTGGTCCATGTTGGCAGTGTTACCGTTGTTTCCTCTTGTTTGCTCTCTGGACACCTGCACAACAACAAAAAGCACCAAAATGTACAAACGGTCAGACACAAGGCAATAAAACAGAAGCCCGAGAACAAAAAACAGCTTCAGTGTGTCCGACATGACCTCTGACAAACACAGACAGAGACACAGACACACAGCCTGCTGATGCTCACATGTTTCGGCCAGTAGAGCAAACAGGCTGGAAGCAACACTGTCCCATCAAGAAGATCAAAGTGTAGAGCGAAATGCAAAGACAAGACAGAATCACAGAGGTAGAGTGTGTGTGTGTGTGTGTGTGTGTGTGTGTACGTCCAGTCCAAACCACTTTAATCCCCTTATGAGCTCAGAGAGACGGAGCCTCAGACAGTCACCCGTCTGTCAACAACCACCGGCCAGAACACAAACTGATCATTTATCTGTCGTTGTTGTTTCACACTAAAAAGTTCAGACCTTCCATTTAAAAATCTGAAAACCAATTTTAAAACAATGTGCTCATTAATACAGCTCATATGATCCGGGTCATATGTGTGTGTCCGGTCCATCTCTAAGGAAACAGATAATTAAATTAAACAGAACAAGGCTGACAGCAGCTGCCATCACCTTCCAAAATAAAAGGGGAGCTTTTGTCATTAGAAAGAATATAATTTATTGATTTGTAGAATCAGCTGACAAGTCTCAACTCTCCAGCAGCAGTCAAACCACTCCCACCGACAGTCATGCCAACATGATGAGGACACACATCGTTCTCCTCCAGTCACTCCAGGTACAGATTACACAATAGGTCAGATGACGCTTCTACACATTTAGCCTTCAGAGAAACATCTCAGCTCCAAACAACCGCTGAACAGATTAACACTGAAACGCCCAAAAAGGTGCAACTTTCCATTCTGTGTTTACTCAAGATTCAGAGCCAGTAATGAAAGAAGTACTCAGATTTATAACTTAAATAAAAGTACCAATAACATGATGTATATGTACTCTGTTACAAGTAAACCCATTCATTAAAATCTTCAGTAAAAGAGAAGAGGTATTGTGATTAAAATGTAATTAAAGAATTTGCAGAACAAGTACTTTTGGTACTTTATTATAATATTTTACACGGTCGGTGGAGCGAGTTTAACCTCCTTAAAAAAGGTGAAGTTCTGTAGTGTGGTCCAGTGGTTCCTAACACAGGGGTCAGGCCCCTCCAAAGCATCACAAGATAAATCTGAGGGGTCTCGAGATGATTAATGAGGGAAGGAAAGAAGAAAAAAATGAAAGCCCCGTTTCCACTGTGAAAAGTTGTGGATGGTACCAATAGAACCGTTCCGTACCGTCCCCATGTTTGGTCCCCCCTCTGTTGGGGTACCTAGCACACAGATCTGGTACTAAAAGGTGGAGCTGTGAACACTGCAGTCTGATTGGTCAGTAGAGGACGGTCACTCTGCTCAGGGCTGAGTTGTGTCTGGTTTTGAGGCTCATGTAACCACTGTTCATACTGTGGAGAGTTTTATTAGTAAACTGTAACTATAAAATGAAAGGATGTTTTGCTGCCTCTCACAGCAGCTGGAGTCTGAGAAAAAATAACTTCATTCACTGGGCCGACTGCCGGCAACTTTTAAGGTGGAACGTTAACTTGTAATGTTACTCAATGCATGAGTTGATGACGTGAATCCATCAGCACACCTTAAATTTCACTGTGACAACTTTGATCATCACTTTAGTTTTTATATGACAGACACTTTTAGTAATGAGTGGATCTTCAAGCATGTAAAAATATATATTATGTGAACTGCATATATTCTAATTCTCACTCAGAGAAAAAAAAAAGCGTCAGAGTGTTGTTCCTGTGGGCTACGGCAACACTAAACCCCTGAGCTTGCCTGAGAAGGACTAAATACACAAACCTGCTATTTTTAAATATCCCATGGAGAGAGACTCTCACTGCAGCCTGTTCTAATTTGTTCTGAAAAATGTCGGCGTGCAGCCTCGTTCTGTGGACGATTTAAGAGTACTGTTTGCGGTGGAGACGTTAGAGTCTAGGTACCATGTCTGAAGGGTTACTGTTGGTTCCAAAGGTACCATACCGAAAGTGTTTGGTGGAAACAGGGCCAAAGTGTTGCTACTCAAGTTTGTATTACTATACTTGACTTTTTTATATATATTTATATAATATTTGGGTATCGGTACTTGATACCTTTAAAAAGGTATTAACCAAATTAACCCGGTGCCAAGAAGTGCCAACCTTCTCAAGCCAAACAATACCTGCATTCAGTTCTTTTTGTACCCAGATGTGGAAAACAATTGACTATTTGTACGTTTTCTTTGATTTAACAGACGTGCGATTGGCCCACTACCAAAGCAGCTACAGCCCATACAGTCTGTGGTGTGGTGTATTTGATTGAGTTGGCAGTTCAGCGTGCCAAAATGCCACCAAAACTACACATCTGAATGCTTCTATTCACATGCTGGGCATCAAATGAAGAAGGAAAAAAGTATCAAGTGAAGTACTCTGTTGGTATTGGTATCATTTTAAGGGTACACGTATCATATTTTTTAAACAATGCCACAACACACAGACATCTGAGACATGACAATGGGGCCAAACTGGACCAGCCACTGGTGTAACCTTTAACAGATTTGTTTGTTTTTAATGCAAAATCTTAATTTGAAAAGTAACTAGAGCTGTCAAATAAACGTAGTGAAGTAAAAAATACAAGACGTCTCTGAAATGTGGTGAAGTATACAGCAGCACAGAATGAAAATACTTCTCAACAGTGTACTTTAATACAGTACTTGTGATTTTCCATCCCTGTTGAGTGCCAGGTTGTTTTCTCCACCTGATAAAACACCTGAGCTGCTCGCTGAGTCCTGACAGGCTCAGAGTCCCTGCAGGCTGCAGCAGGTAGAAGTTTGGAAAGATTTCACAAGAGAAAACAAACAAAGCAGGCGTCGTGGTGAACACAGAAAAACAACAGTATGGTTCAGACGAGTTAACACTTATCAGTTATCACTGAAAAGGTCTCTCAAACTACACACAACACTTCCCTCTGTGTTTTTAAACTGCACCAGGGAAGTAGTGCTATTTGTTTAAGTACCGGATCGCACCTATGACGTGAGTGCATGCGTGCACGCTCATGGTTAGTTGTGGCAACTGTTTCTGCGTTGGCGAGATTACATGCATTAGTAATTTTAAGAGACCACACGATGAAATGTTTGACGCACTTCATGAATAGTTTCGTCATGTTAAGAATATGATGCATCAGTCAGCCAAACATCTCGCCAAGAAGTATTTGGTGATGCCATGGATGCAGTAGGTTGTAATCACCATGGCATTGCACAATATCGACAAATGAACACAAGTAGTTTGTGTTTTAAATTATTTTTTTGACTTTCTCATGTCGAGTGAATGAAGCTGTGTTCTAAGCATCCACCAGCTGTTGACTGATAAACTGTCCGTCTGCTGTTCGCTGCTGAGCAGGAATGTGTTGTGGGTTTCTCTGAACAAAGCTGCCTGCTGCAGCCAAGAAACAACTTATTGAGAGTGAACCAAACCTGTGAAGCTGAAGCTGTAAACCAAAACACTGAGCTGAAAGATGCCAAAACACTTCTTAGTTTCCATCAGCTATATGGAGTCGTGTGCTAATGCTCTGTAGATTTGTCTGCAAGTGACATCTTTCACAAACATGTAGTCATTTGATTCATCTAATGACAAAGCAAAGGCTCTCTCTGTATATGCGCGTCCATATCTTGAGAAACATTCATCCGATGTACTTCACACTGTTTCTGACTGGGAGAGGCTGAAAACTTGGGTGTGTTTTTCTTTGCCATACTAGCTTAAAATAATTAAACACCTATTTGGAACTTAATACCTTGTGTTTCACCAGTGTTTGAATCTACAATGCACTCTGTAGCCTGTAACATGTCTCTGTCAGGTAAATGCAGTCGTAGAATGTAAAAGTAAACAGTAAGTAGTATACCATTACGTTGCCTTTTTTAAGATTATTTTTGGGCATTTTTACCTTTAGTGTGGAGGGGAAAGAGAGCGAGAGAGAGAGAGAGAGGGGACGACATGCAGCAAAGGGCCACAGGCTGGAATCGAATCTGGGCCGCTGCAGCAAAGACAGAGTCTTTGTACATGGGGCACCTGCTCTATCCACTAAGCCACTGATGCCCAGCGGTGCCTATTTGTGCTTTGACAGCCTTGTTTTTGTTTTTTTCGGGGTATAATAAATGAGATAAGCAATGCAATTTAAGATTTTTCATATCTAAATATCCTAAAAAATCTACAGCTTTTTTGGGCCCAACTGTATTACTCAGGAGCGCAGTGTCGACTGTGAAGTTGTGTGCAGTTTGAAAAAGCTGCAAGCAGTAACACCACAGGCCAAGCAATAGGCACGTTTAGGACGGCATTGCACTAATTTGAATTTGAGCGGTGGCAGTGGTGGAATTTCCCCTGCAGTAATTAAGGGAGGCTCTCTCCAGGTACTCCGGCTTCCTCCCACAGTCCAAAGACATGCAGGTTAACTGGTGACTCTAAACTGTCCATAGGTGTGAATGTGAGTGTGAATGGTTGTCTGTCTCTATGTGTCAGCCCTGTGATAGTCTGGTGACCTGTCCAGGCCAGGGTGTACCCCACCTCTCTCCCAGGGTTAGGTTTCAGCCCCCCCGCGACCCCTAACAGGATAAGCGGTAATAGAAAATGAATGAATGAATGAATGGTTGCTATAGTATGGACTAGTTGGAGAAGTTAAAATGTTGGCACAAGGTAGAGAACTTTATCTGAATGAGGGAAAGGCTAAAGCACGCGGGGAGAGAGGACGGACCTGCAGGTCTGTGTGAGTTTAGTATTAATTTCTCCTCCAATGTTGTTATTGTTCAGCGATGTGACAGTTGGTCTTTGTGGTATTTGCCCCCCCCCCCCCCCCTCCACTGTTATTGAATGACTAGGTAAAAAGTGACAGTGATGAGCGGCTGAGGCAAAAAATTTTCAACAGAATAGATGCTCAGCCTCTCGTCATGCTGCTGGCATGAAAAAAAGAAAAGAAACATGAACATAGCGGATGCTGCCATATAAATTCTTCGATTATCGTAGCTTTATGCTCTATGATGCGCTTACGTTTTTTCGGGCAGTTATGATGAGCCAGACAATCACAGACGACGCTGAGAGGAGTGGGTTAAACATACAAGCACACAACCATGAATAATACATGTGTTAGTATGATCACACACACGCTGACTCTTAATCATACAAATGAACACTCAGTGTGTGTCTGGTACTGGAGAGTCAAATCCCGACAAAAGAAACCACCATCATCATCATAATGGACCTATCCCCGAGGGTGGATTATCTTCCAGTGCAGCACAGTAACTAGAGGGGGTGTCTGAGACTGGTTTGCTATGAGTGTGTGTGTACATATGAGGAGGGGGTGTAAACATGTGTGGGGGGTCAGTGTGATGTAAACAAGCAGCCGGGCCACGCAGGGCCAGGCTGGGTCCCAGGAGGCTGGATCAGCGGGCTAGACAAAGAATCTGCCGCTAATCCTGATACTATTAAAGCTCTCTTGCAGACTGACTTGCAGTAATAACCCCACCCTGTCCCTGAACCCACCACACACACACACATTTAGACAATAACACATGTTCTTACATTAGGCAAAACAAAAACAGACGAGGACGGTGCCTACAGCGTGAGTGTATAAACAAGGTAATTTACCCGAGTCACACAATAATATTGTTCAAAGTGAGCTGACACAGTTGAAAGGAGCCAGTGATAAAGTTCGCCCATGAAGTGGCCCTTTGAGGAGCCGTCTTCATCACAAACACTTCTGCAGCCGTGCGGACTAAAAGGCCTCTTTCAGCTGCAGAGAAAACGTCCTCATCCAACCGAGAAGTCAACAGAAACAGACAGAAAAAGTAAAAGTAGACATTGTGTCTCGGGCTAATGAAGCCGGGCGCCTGTTCAGAGGCCAGACAAAGAAAGCAAGAAACCCCACATTGAACGCTCTGAATGGAAACACCATAGCTACCTCTCCTGAAGGCGACTGGAGAAACAGGCCACGAGGGATAAAAGAGTCGGCAGAGGGAGACACGGGGAGGTGAAGCCAGCTCGGAGGGATCGAATGACTGAATCCAGCCGGACTTTTACAGCAGCAGTGAGGAGGCACAGTCTGAGCAGAGCAGCCCCAATCTGGCTTATGACAGGGGAGAGATGTGGGGTAGGGCCTCTGGAGATGGGGAGGAGGAGGAGGGAACGGGGACAGGGTGGGAAGAGGAAGAGGCGACAGGGAGCAGGTGTTCCAGGGGGGGCTGCTCAAAGGGGGGTGTGGCCGGATGAAGGTGGGGATGATGACGGGAGGGGAGGCAAAGTGTGCCATGGTGTTACAGATGGGTAGGGTGTGTGTGTGCAGCTTTTGTTTTTGTTTTGACTGTCATGGCCCCCCAGCCTCAGAATAAAGTGGCAGGGGTTCGGGGTGGAGTCATTTGAGACAGGAGGGTGGTGGAGGAGCAGCTGGTGCAGGGGGTGACCGTGGGTGGAAAGAGGGGAGGGAGGGAGGGATAGGTGGGGCTGAGCTGTGAGTGGGAGGGAGGGAGGGAGGGAGGGGTTGGTGTGTTTGGCGAGCAGGCTGAGGGTCAATTTATTTCAGAGTGCCTCATGACTGCATGCTTCTCCCTGCCTGAGGAGGGGAGCATGTGGGGAGGGGGTTATGTATATACAGGCTGTGGGGGGAGGCCATTAATAACAAGACTCAGAGGTTACAGCCATGATAGCAGCTTGGTGCTTTGAGCTAAATGCTAACATTAGCATGCTAACATCCTCAGATGTTTTGCAGGAGTAATGTTCACCATGTTCAGTGTCCTAGTTTAGCACATTAGCATGGTAACATTAGCTAATTATAAATAAACAACACAGCCTTTGCTAAGCCCCGCCCCTTTGTGATGGTCCTTCAAGCTGTCGCAGTAAGCATGGAGCCCACACTGTAACTAACTGCACTCCCTGAAGAAATATGATCATATTTTTGGACAAATGAAAGAGTGATTCCAGAGAGAAGCAGACAGAGGGGTCTACA
>NC_065521.1:47713718-47743653 GCF_006386435.1 Epinephelus moara | reverse complement strand
GCTGGTCAGTCCTTCGGCGATTCTCTCGTAAGTCAGCCCGTTCTTCACCGTCCCCGTCATCTGACGGTTAATGGCCTTTTCGTTTGCGAGGGCAAGGAGGGCGCGCAATTCTTTGTCTCCCCAGTTGCTCATCTTTACAGTGTCTGTCAGATTTGCGTTTCCCTCTTGCTACTAGCCGCTCAATAATTCCTGCTATCAGCTGTTTCCTGTTTATCCACCGCCAGTGGGTCGCACATGCGGCGTCCTCAACAGCTCCTCCCACAAGTCTTCAGCAGCCCCTCCCATTGCAGAAGGCCGCCTCGGTCTTTTTAAACTAAAAGGATTCCCCCAATATGTCTACCCTACGAGGCGGAAAATTGGGGACCTCAGATCAACTCGCCAATCCGGCTCTGTGTGTCTAAGCGCTCGCAGCTTGCCGGCAAAACGGCCTAACATTTGCGGAAAATCTGGCAGTGTAAAAAGGGCTAAGGTTTGCTTTTGGTTTTGGAACAGGGGAGAAACACCAATGTCCTTCCGACCTCTCAGGATAACCCTGGTACAACGTTTAGCTCCGAATCCACAAAACCAACCTGATAATGAAGACAATCTAAAACGATCGCATTAGGGTCAATGCAGTGCAGCTGTGTAGTTGTCGAACCCTTGTCGGAGCTGGCTGATGCTACGCTATAGCCCCTTTAGCCTCTATAGCCCCCCCTCCAAGCTAAGATGCTAACTAACTTTAGCTATTTTATCATGTTAGCAAACAAAGATGGTTGAATGTTAATTAAGTAATTTGAGGTTGTTTGCACTTAAAAAAATTAAATGATCTAAAACATATATAAAGGCTAATGAAAGCTGTCAGGAGTCATAACTAAACTTTAGCTCAAAATAAAACAATGTATGGATGTAACCATTGCTCTGTTGTGCAAGAACATTGTTGTTCCAGTTTTACCTTCATGTACATTGTCAGGATGTGGGGTGTCTGACGCTTGCATTTGGACGGTGAGCTTTTCCCTTGATTTTAACGTTGTCTTTACTCAGTACTTCTTTGACGAATTATATTGTCAATGTAGCTCTCAAATGCAAATTGTAGTCCCTTCTGTCTACTTCCCTCTGATATTTCAAGACTTTTGTTCCAGAAATTTGCTATTATTTCATCTGGAATATCGCTCACTGATATAATTGAAAAAGGCATACTGACACTGGGTGCAAAAGCTTGACAGGTGTGACAACAGTAACCAAGGGGGGCGGGACTTAGCGAAAGGTCAGCTGGTCAAATTGAAATTTATTCCAATGAAATTTCATGGTGATCCAACCGATAGATGTTGAAACACTCAGTACCAGAGATGTAAACGTCATGGTGGTGCCAGAGGTAAAGTCAGAGAATTGAGTCATCAGGAATTACTCTCTGGGGATCTCTGTAGAAACTTTAATACCAATGCATCCAGTAGATAGGTGAGAAATTTGTCCTGCTGGTGGCGCTGAAGAAAAAGTCATAAGGACACATCCTCTGGGGATCATCAATTTTTAAATGTTATGGAAATCCATTAAATAGTTGAGATATTTCAGTCTGGACCACAGTTATGGACGAACAAACATTGCTATCCCCAGAGCGATGCTGCTAGCATGGCTTTAAAAAAAGAAGAAAGAGAGTGGAGGTCGAGGTCTAGAAGGAGGAGGGAGAGTTGAGAGAGAAAACAGAGGAGATGGACGGAGGGCAGAGGAGCAGAGCAGTGGACAACAGGGGTGATTGATGAGTTAGGGAGGGGAGGAGAAGGAGAGCTTTGATGGCTTTAGGGGGAAGACGGTCTGAAGAGGCTCAGAGGGCAGATCAGCTGTCTGCAGTCATGAGCCTGCCAGCCTGCACCATTACATCATCGGCCCTAAGAAGAGCAGCTCAACAAAGAGAAGCAGAAGGCCCGGCCTCGGCTATACAGTGGACGCTATTGTACAAGAACTGTATAGATCTCGTATCACTGCTGAAGGACTTCCCCTAAACAATCCCCCCTTTAGTAAAACTAACTGTGCAACATGCAGTAAAAGACCCTGCAGCTCCCCGGAGTGCTCCCTGATCTCACTTTTTACAAAGCCCACATGCTGTAGGAGGTCAGTGCTGAGGTGAGAGCGGTGGGAAAACAAAGTCTTTGTTAGAGCAGCACATTTTTTAATGTTTTCTGATTCTTTTTTTGCCAAGAGCTGCTCCTTTGTTGGTACTGGATCCCATGAAACTTCAACAAAAACTATCTCAGGTTTCAAGCCTGGTGATTTTTTTAATATTTTTTTATTCTCAATCCCACGTATCGCCTTGATGCAAGAACTCACTGGAGCACCAAATGTGTATTTATCTGCAGCTATAAACAGAGGTTACGTTGGATTTTCTCGTTGTCCATGGAGAGAAAACATGAACAAAGACATTGACTGTACGGTCACTTTTCACGTCTTTGTGCACCCTCGGACAAATCTGTTGCTCATGCTAGCTTTTCTACACATGATGCAGAACCTTTTGCTATCTTCCCTCCTCAGACGCGTGAACCATTGCTCCCACTGAACCCAGTATTCTTTTGGACAGAGACAGGTTCGCTGTTTGCCCCTGTTTCCAGTCTTTGTGCAGAGTTAAGCGAACTGACTGCAGCTTTTTATTGGCTGCACAGACATGAGGATGGTGTCAATTTTCTTATTTAATTCTTAGCATTACAGTGAATGAAAGCAAACCCTGTTTAAGATTTTGTAGAAAAAGTAAAACTTTATATCTGTGACATGTTTTTAAAGGTTTACGTCTGGTAACTGACGGGCTTTGGGGTGGAAACTGTAGAATAACGTCATCCTTATCCTTTAAAAAAAGAAGATGAACCATAACTGGCGATGGGTAATGTTTGAGCATGCTCGTCTGGCAGACAAAACAGTTCCTGCTCATAAGACAGAAAATTTACAGGAATGGACGAGCAGAAATTCTTTAGGAGGAGTGGCTGTTTAGTTAGGAGTTGTCTCTGGGTTACAGGAGCTGCTGTCTGCTCACTGAACGTCTCTAATGAAGCTGCTCGTATCTGCTGCTCACAGCATCCAGTCAGGCAGAAAGGGAAACTCAGAGAGAGTCAAGTATTTTTACTTTCACATTTCTTTTGACTTCACTTGGAGGACTGGGAATTTACCAGGTTTTTTTTTTTTTCTGACAACAGCCGTCTGCTGCAGATGAAAACGATGATATAATAGTGCCGGAAGTGATAAAAATAAAAAATGAAGCTTCAGAAAACCGAAACAATGAGCCGACAGCTCTCTGGAGCTGGAGGGCACTGCAAAGTTGAGGGATAATTTTTACGAGTTTGTCTCTACAAGTCTTCCAGTCATGTGATCCATAGTTAAAAATTTGATCATAGTGGCTTTCATTACTGTGGTGCCATTTTTCCTGATGAGCCACGTTCAGTATAGCGCAGAGGACAGAGCACAGTAGATCCTTAGTGTCTCGCAAGTTGTTGATTTCAAAAAGGGACCTATTACACTCATTTTCAGGCTCATACTTGTATTTTGGGCTTCTACTGGTACATATTTACACGCTTTATTGTTCAAAAACACTTATTCTATCTCATAGTGTCTGGACTGGAACGCCTGTATTCACCCTCAGTCTGAGAGACTCTTAGTGCCCGTCTCTTTAAGCCCTCCTGCTCTGATCGGTCAGTGTTTCCAGGTCTTCTGTATCTCTCTGCTGTCACTGCAGCTGGGGAATGACTGTAGTGGAGTAAAGCGGCATTTTTTTATGGTGAAAAATCACCAGTAAAAGCTTCTAAGCACAACTGGACATGTTACAGCAGTAATATGATCTGATTTTGGGGAGAAATCAACAACACTGGCAACCAAGGTTTCATGTTTCCCTGGTGTTAGCATGTAGCTACATGTAGCAGTGAAGACTAAATAATGTAAACCAGTGATACCTCAACAAATCTGGCCCCTAATAGGGTGCCAGGTGGCCCCCCAACCATTTCCTAATTTCACAAAAGATAAATTGATTCACACAGGGAATTATTTTTGTGTGAGTGCACATATAAAGCATCAAAATGGAGCTTGTTAATCAAAAAATGTGCCACGACAGGAACCCCACACCCCCAACAGAGGTCTGGATCAGTCCCTAAAGTCCCCAAATCCTAGAAACACCCTTGCGTATGTGTGCAGGGCTGCTGCGACTGGCCGCTGGCCTTTTATCATTTTGCAAGAGTGGCCCCCAGGCAATACAAGTTGAGTATCCCTGATGCAACCACTTGCCGTAGTGTGCCTGGAGCAGATGACCATATAAAGATTTAATATGAATACGTAACATTATATGTACATTAAAAAATAAGGAAAAGCATCACGGGTCCCCTTTAAAACACAGTAAATACAGAAACACCAGTACGCTTCTTAACACCATATAAAGGCTTGTAATGTTCTCTTCCTGTCGTAAATGGGTGCTCTGTGTTGAGGAAACACAGCACGGCTGTTGTTAACATGTCACACTTCGAGTGTGAGCACTTTACATGTTACAGGCCTTGGGCGAATGCATGACTGGATGTTAAATACCTCGACTTTTATGCTCCACTAAAAACAATTAGCTGCCTCGGGGCGCGAGAAGCTTCCAGTCACTGATGCTTGCCGAGAGGATGTGCAAGTCAGCTGAGTGTGTGTGCGCTCATGAGTGTGTGTGTGTGTGTGTGTGTGTGTGTTGAGGGGAGGGATGACAGAGTGAAGCTGCACCATGTGACTAGCAGCATGACAGTACTGGAGGGATCTGACCTCTTTGAGAACAAGCAGACTTTTTTTTTGTACTTCAACTGAGACAAATCGTGGTCCTGTTTTCGCCAGAGTGAAACTAAACAAAGAAAGTTGATTTACAACTCATTATCTTCTTACTCTATGTTGTGGAACATTCACATTGGAGCAGCGTTAACCAGCAGAGGTCACACAAACACACATGAAGAAGAAACCAAACTCCCGATCAGTTCTAATGAAAGCATCGTATCCTGTTTACATGTAACAGTAAGACAAAGACTCACCCTGTCTGGGGTCAGGTTCTCTCCCTTCTCAAACATCATCTTGAGGCTGTTGAGGGGAACACTGGGCTTCTCAGACTCTGGTACTTCAGCTGCTGCTCCCTCTGACTCTCTGCTGGGCTTCACCTCCATGTCTGTCAGCTGGTTGGAGCTGGTCTCACTGGTCTCAGAGTGAACCTGTGTCTCCACCTCAGTGGTCTGGTCTTGTGAGAGCGGCTGGTTCTCGATCTGTGATGTGGGTCTAGGTGTGGGGCCTGCTGGTTGACCGATGTGGGTCTGATGGTCAGCAGCGTTGAAGGCTTGAGGTTGGGGTCTGTGGGTGGACGGCTGCTGCTGCTGCTGTTCCCAGCGTTTCTTTAAAACACTCAGATTCCCGCTACGCAGTGTGGAGGGAAGAGGTTCTGCAACCTGAGCAGAAAAACAAGAACCCAGCTGTTACTTAGAGCCAAAATGAATTTTAATTCAAGGTCCAAGTCTTGGTTACAAGATAAGGCTGGCATCAATGGCGGCAGTAGCTCAGTCCACAGGGACTTGGCTTGGGAACCGGAGTCCCTGCCTGGACCAAATATGGAGCGTGGACTGGTAGCTGGAGAGGTGCCAGTTCACCTCCTAGGCACTGCCAAGGTACCCTTGAGCAAGGCACCAAAACCCCCAACTGCTCGGAGCGCCTGTCCATGGGCGTGTGTGTGTATTTCAGGCCTGTGTGTATGTGTATATGACAACGGAGTGAAAAGATTTAATTTCCCCCTTGAGGATTAATAAAATATATAAATTAAATTGATTAATCAAAATAAAATCTCATGAAAGACCAGAATCACTGATGTGTTCGTCCGACTCTCAATATTTTGTGATATCCAGTCTGTGGTTCTCAGCTCTAAGGTTACTGGTTTCTACCAAGCGGCAACCTCGGGGGTTACAAAAATGAAGACAACACTAAAGTGCAAACAACTGTAGTTCCTATATCGGCCACTTGAGGCCGGCTCCAAGAGTGAGTCACATAGACCCTCATGTTAAAATGCTCAACTTTACAGCATAAATAAATATATTTACAGCCTGGTACAAAAACAATTTTGGTTTTTATAGCTGTTAAAACTGTACAGGGGTTAATTTCTGTGTAACTCGCCCATTTAAATGTTATTAAGGCTTAAAGTTATGCATAATTAAGGGCATGGTCCCTCTGAGTGACAGGTGGGTGTCGTCCGTTGATAAGTTCAGCATTGTGTGCACATGAACATTATTAAGGTTTATTTTCTTCATTCAACAACTCTATTGTCTATAAAATGTCAGAAAACTGTAAAAAACATCCTTCACAATGTCCTGAAAACACGAGCTGAGGTCCTAAAACTTCTTATTTTGATTAATAGTCCAAAAGATAATTAATTAACTGTCAGGAAGGACAAAGACGAGCATTAAATTATCTCATTTAAGAAGCTGAAACCATAACATTCTTGGCATTTTTGTTTGAAAAATGATTTAAATTGATAAGTTGATCAGAAAGCAATTCATACTAGTTCAATTGGAACTCTAAACCCACAGGTTGTAGATCGATCTACAAGACAAAAAAGGCCTCTGACTTTTTTCTGTCTGTCATTTCTTCAGATTTAGGACTTAATTATTTCAAGCACAAAGTCATTTGATTAGGTATCTATTATATGTTCGAAAAAAGTGAAAAATATCCATTAAAATTTCCCCAAAACTCAAGGTGAGGTCTTCAAATTGCTGCTTTTGTCTGACCAACAATCCAAAACCCCCACACTGGGTTAACTGTCACACAAGCGAAGTCAAAGTAAAACAGTTAATTAACTGCTTGATGGATTAACAGCAGTAGTCTGATACAGATGTGGGCATATGAGCAAGTAAGAAAGACTTTGGATGCACGAGTGTTTAAACTGAGCAGTGAGAAGATAAACTGCCAGCAATGCAAACAGTCACACACCAACATTTTAAATTGGATGACTCATTATTTCTATTAAAGCTTTGGTGGAAACACTGAGGGATGTTAGCTACTCTCTGAATCTCTTCTTGCTTTGTTCAATGAATGTTATCAATGCTGGACTGACGCTACAAGATCATCCAAGAGCTGAATGAAACTAAAAACACTGAATGCAACACTGTCAACACAAACGTTAAAGTACAGGTTAGCATTCATGCGAGGAAACACTTTGAGCTATGAAGGAAAGAGAAACAGAAACACAAAAGACAAAGAGCTGCTCAGCGTGCACGTCTATGATCTGCTGGATACACCACAAAAAGCTGGAAAAACCACCAAAGTAGAAAAGTTAAAAACCTGAGAGAGACGCTGAAGACCCGGCTGTCCAGTTGGCGTTGTGTGTCTGAGTGTGTGTGTGTGTGCTGAGTGTGTCTGCTGGCCGGCTACAAGCTGTCCCAGATGTGAGAAGCCTTGAGAAGTGATCAGAGCGGCATGAAGTAACTAGCCCACCCCCCTCCTACAACAGAGGGAAGGAAGGAGGGAAGGAAACAGAGAGGGAGTGAAGGGGGCGAGGGGTGAGGGGCGGGGAAGGAGAGAAAATCAGAAACAGAGACACACAGTGAGGCAAAGAGGGAAAATAAGTCCAGGAAACGAGAAAAGGTAAAAGGGAGAGCGTGCTGGAAAAAACTTTTCACAAAGAACTTCCCTGCAGACCAAACCTGGATAAATGATTATCTTCTGACAAGCTGTCTTGACTTGTATCTTCATTGGATGTTTACTTTACAGATTGGATTCTACAGAAACACCTCTGGCGACCTTTTTCTGCCTCATTCTCTTCTTCCTCTACTGAAGACAATGATGAATGCCAGAAAAATGCCACAGAACATTCATTAAAGGAGGAATGTGTAGGATTCAGTGGCATCCAGTGGTGAGGACTGCAGCTCGCAACCAGCTAAAACTATCTGCAAAGCCTGAACTCCCGGTTAGGATTCATTCAGTGTTCATTATTCAGGAGGTTTTTAACATTAGTGGAAATATCCGCAGGTCTCCTCCTCTTCAAAACAAACAGGCCAGGTGATGTAAAGCGGTAAAAGCACTGAATGAAGCAGTTTCACGTTACAAATCAGTGATTCTTCGATGCTGTTTGGTACGTCAAAGACAAGCTGCTAGCCTAGCGCCTGCTAATCTGTGCTCATCTTTTGTTTGATAACTTCAGATCCAGACGTTCAGGAGGTTTTTATTGGGAGCTAAATTATCCACGGAGGTGTGTTCCTCTCCGAAACCAACATGATTTAAACCCATAAAACATTGGATAAAGCAGCTTCACTTAAAAAACAAAACTGTGTTTTTCTTACACTGTTCTTTGCGGAGGAAGCTGCTACCTACAATGGCCGACGTGAAAGGAAGAGATTGAATCAATAAGCGACGCAATTTGTCCTGTATTTGTGTGCACATCCTACAGTAAGTGAATTTGTGAATCCTAGGATGCTGTATGAATGGCCCGCCTTACTCTGCCTGGCTAAAGGCCTTTGCACAGGTTTTTTTTTGGTCCAAAATTGTCACACATCTAAAAACAAATACGACTTCATACAACTGTCAATCACGTTTACACACTGAGTCAAAAACTTTCATCCCTCATTTAATTTTTTGGATAATGATCGATTTTCTGTGTTTTTCACATCCGTCAGAGCCTTTAGAGGCATTTGGTGCCAAATGAAAGACAGGGAGGGAGTGGTGGCAGTCGGATAGGTAACTACAGTGGAGAGAGGCATCAGTGCGCAAGGTTTCTGTGCGTAACGTTTGTTTTCAGATGTCGGATTAAAAAAATGGATCCGATAAAACTGACTCGGTGTGCAGAGGCCTTTACCCTGACATTCTTACCCTAACCAATCCCACTCCTCTTGCCTACACCTAACCAATCAAACACAGGAAGGCAACGAGTACGAGCCAATCATAGGGAGAGTAGGGCGGGTCATTCCTTCACCATCCTAGGATTTGCAAAGTTGCCCACAGTAAGGCCATAAGAAATAACAAAACCCAAAATAATTCCAAGAGACACAGCGGAGAAGTAGGACTAATGATTTAGAATTTTCAGCAGAGAATGACAGCTCTGTTGATCTGCATTATTGTTGCCATAGTTACAAAGAATCAGGCATGTGTTCTTTAAAATGCCGTAAAAACAAAAAGGCTCTCCAAATATAAAACGGAAAGGCAGACGGACCACGACTGGCTCAGTCCTGTCGGAGGGAAGCAGTAGTTTAACCAACTTAATCGGATTTTAAAGAACTCACACTCACTGGCTGTCTAAGACAAATTTTGTGGCAATACATTCCTTAGTTGTTCATATTTCACTGGAAACCACAAAGATTGACCTTGTAGTGGTGCTGGAGGACAAATCATAGGATAAACAAAGTCATTTATCTGGACACCATGAATGTCTGTACAAAGTTTCAAAACAATCCAACATTTGTTGAGATATAAATTTGGTAAGATAGAAAGTAACTTGTGGTACAAACAAAGCAGAAAAACCATAAACCTCCCAAACAAAGTTTTAAATGCCCTCAAACTGAAAACACCAAAAAGGCTGAAAAGCTTTAATCCCTCACTGATTTCCTTTAATTTAATTTGTAACCACGATGTGGCTGTAAAGCTGAGCAGCGAAGAAGAAGCAACATGTCTACCTGAGACTGTAAAGAAGCTCTGTGACCCTGCTCGCCCTCCCTGCTGTGCTCCGTCCCCTCAGTGACAGCGTCTAACAAGCCTTCCCACACAGATCAGGTGGGACGGAGGCGTCTTGTTACCACCGCTGCATGACAGCAGATGCTAATGTGGCTCACCTACTTTACAGTTGGTGTGTGAGGAGATGTTAAACAACAGATAGCTCACCATACAAAACACATGGACACACGTGTTCTGTGGCTGGTTCTCAGTTTGGACTGTGCTGGATTACAAAACTCCATACATACACTTATAAGAACGATTAAGTTGTAACTTGTCTTGCAAAACACTGACAGCAAGGCGAGTGAGCATGAAGCAAGCCCTGTCTGTGCATGCCCACACAGCCCTGAATTTAAAAAAAGATCAAGTAGATCAAATATAAGTCAGAATACAGGTGGGGTCTGGTGGACCTGTGGGTGTGCAGGGTCTCTGAAGTACACAACAGTTTATAAAGTAGCACAAGTTAAGTCTTTCTCAACCAGCTATCTGCTCCTGCATGTTGCTGTCTGATTTACCTTTTTTTAAGATTATTTTTTTGGGGCTTTTATTGCCTTTATTACAGTGCAGCTACAGAGTGACAGGAAGGGGGGAGAGAGGATGGAGATGACACGCAGCAAAGGGCCAAAGGTTGGGGTCAAACCCAGGCTGCTGCAAAGGACTCAGCCTACATGGAGCAGACACTGTACTCGCTGAGCTTGAGGCCGACACATGATTTACCTTTTATAGAGAGACAATTTGCACAGTATGGTAAAATACTATTTTTTGGTTTAAAACAAAAAACGCTCTTGTTACCAAACTGCCACACACTGACAGACTAACCCTCATTTCCCACAAAAAACTGGACTCTGGATTTAGGACCTCAACAGCTACATTAAAATAAAATGACACCAATGTTATATATTCAATATGGAGTCCTGGAAGACAGGCAGCTCTGTGATATATATCATCATCACAGTCGCCACACTGAGTACAAGCTTTTACCTTCAGTCAGTTGATACAGGACGGCCAAATTTAAACTGCATCGTTTTAAAAATTCATTTATGCCAACCTCAGTTAAGATTGCTTTGTGTTTTGCTTATGCTGCTCTGTTGTTTGCAATACATGAGTGGCTGATGTGCAGAACTGTTTTGTGTAGTGTGTGTTTCTTGTATGGTGTATGATTTTCATGTCTTCTGGACTGGATATTGTAAGGCATCAATGCTTGTGCAGCTCCTGAGTCCGAGACAAATTTCCCTATGAGGACGATGATTATATTGTGTCGTAAATAATATCATCATACTTTTTTCTAATCACACATAGAGCTAATCTTCTGTCTGCTTCTGTGTCTGTGCCCATATCTGCTCGTCGACTACTAAAATAATATGGAAATTAAAATAGTCCAGATGCCAAAATTATTGTGACAGGCGCCACAGCGATAGTCTTGGCTTGCTGGGAAGCCGGAGATCTCCATGGCTGGCTTCCTGGCCCGAGCCTTGCTTCTCCCTGAAGCTCCCCGGCTGGCTTCAAAGCTTCAGGGCACTCCTGCCTCTCGTCTAAACTTGGCATTTTCACCCAGATGTGCTCTCAGGTACCGAAATTTGGCACTGATGATTTAGCGTGAACCAGTACTCAGTAATACCGACGGTACCCTTAAAGCACCATGTTTGGTACCCACCCTGGTACTTTTACTTTTGATATCTTAAGTACATTTTGTTGATATAATGTGCTAATATTATCAAGTTGATTTTTGAATGCAGGACTTTGATTTGTGATAGAGGATTGTAGTATTGATACTTTCACTTGAATACATCTGCCACCTCTGTGAAGGACATATTTCATATTAAATTACAAAGCTACTTACTGCTTTCTTCTTCTCTGCATTCCCCTCCTCTGCTGCCATCTGGTACCTGAGGAGGAGGAAGAGGAATGGGAGAACATGTGTGGTCAGACTATCATCACAAACTGAACTGTTGGTCCTGCACCATCCTGCTGTACACACCCAGGAAACCAATGAACTCTCCCCGCTCCTCTCCAGAAACATTAGATGATTTCATGTTTCAGTAAATCGGAATGGAAAACTCTTCAGCCCACGTTGAGTCACACAGAGGAGGCACAGGAAGTGGATTTGTTTTACTGCTGCTTCTAAACCTAAACACAATCTAGACTCTGTTGTCTTTCACAGTCTCAAGCGTTCTCAGATTGTTTGTTTGGAGAATTTTAAAGAGACCTGAGGAGGAAAAACTACTCAGTATTTCACAAGAAACATGTTTCTCTTCTCTTCTTTCCTGTCTACTGAGTCATTGTGTGACACATATTTTTCCCTCTTATCTGTAGTGCTTTTTTAAAGTCTAGGTTGTTTTGGTTTGAGTTGCAGAGTGTTGATGATATCGTCTGTAGAGATGTCTGCCTTCTCTTCAATATAATGGAACTAGAAGGCACTCAGCTTGTGGTGCTCAAAGCGCTTGAAAAACACTTGATAAACTCAGCAACAATCTGTGCTTTCCAATTTCCATACCAGCATACTATTTTTTATGCCAGAAAAAGATGTATGTCAGATGCAGTATGCCAAAAATACCAGGATGTTCTACTACATCCAGTCCAATTCTGCAGTATACAAGCCAGCATGCTCGTCTGGCCTATTGACCCACAATCCTCTGCAGAGCGGACGATATGTCACATCCACTGAGCCGCACACAGATGACAGCTTGTTGAGAGCTGACAGAAGTCACAATGATGAATGACAGCGCATTAAGGTAACTAGTCGTAATGGGACTATTGATAGATTAAGTAAACAAAATAATCATAGATTTCACAAACGACAACAGGACATGACTGAAAATGACAACGACAGAGAACTGCAGATGTCGACAGTCGCAAACATAATGTTAAAATCTACAATCTGTGCACATATAACTTTAGTTAAACTACGCACATTGCAAAGTAACAACAGCAGAGCTCTCTGGGTTGATCTCCATTTCTGTCGAACTCAGTGGCGTTTGTTTATCTCTTAGGTAACGGATGTAAAAGCAAGAGGGTCGAAGTTCAGGGCGTAATGTTATGAGACAGTAGTATGTCCCAACTGCACGCAACGGTACGTACTTTTTGAGGGCAGCTGCAGTACATACTAAAAGTAAATGTGATTCAGAATGCACCCAGTGTCTCTTTCCAGAAATCATGACCCTGTTACTCACGATAATCCACAGACCTTGTTGTGAGCAGTTTCATGTAGGAACTATTTTCTTTCTCCCAAACTACACCGGCCAACTGTATCACCGTGCAGGAGGATGTGTGCATCTACTGCTAGCTCACCTAGCACCACTGAGCTAGCTAAGGTTACAGCTCAGCCCAGGAGGACGCCATTAATGTTAAATCTCATGCTATGACGAGCACAAGCCTCTCATTCGTGAGTAGATGCAGCTTCCTTCCGAACAGTGATACGATTTGCAGGTGAAGTTTAGTAGAAACTGCTCACAACAAGGTCTGTTGATTATCTTGAGTAACTGGCTCATGATTTCTGGAAAGAGACATTGCTGTTGTGTTTTTCAAATTTATGTTTTGGCACTTTGAGCACCACAAGCTGAGTGACATCTAGTTCCATTATACTGGAGAGAAGGCAGACAACTCTACGGCTGATATCTCCAACACTCAGCAGCTCACACCAAAACAATCTAGAGTGATGAATAGTTCCTCAGCAGCTCACACCAAAACAATCTAGAGTGATGAATAGTTCTACAGGTAAGAGGAAAAATATGTATTTTTGATTTTGGGGTGAACTGTCCCTTTAAATATAAATATATTTTTGAGAATATGCTGCGAGATTATGTATTTTACAGATGTGGATCAGTGACAACAGTCGTGGAGTGTTGTTGTTCCTGAATGTTATTCCAGATAAAGTTAGCCTGTATATCCAAAAACAATATTTCACATTTCTTATTCATATAAAGGAATATATATATATATTTAATAAGTGTATATTTATTGGCCCAGAAACAGAGCAGCACTAACTCCTAGTGGTCAGATGGAGTAAGTGCAGAGAGGAAACATCCTACCACCTCCTCTCTTCACAAGTGAGTAACTTGATATGTTGAACAGGTAAAATGGGGAAAGCCCTGGATGGTGGTTTCGCTCATCTCGCCTTAGTTTAATGTCTGTGAACCAGAAAATGACTCGACTGGAGTAACTGGTTGGAGCTGATGGTGTGATAATCTTATAGAAAAGAGGAAACTGAAAACAGCTGAGTGGTGAGAAAGTACTGAGTTAGACCCATGACCTCGTTTTCTGACGTGACAGACAAAAAAGGAAGACTTATCTGCTGAGTGGCTGCTGGTAAATTATTAATTGAACTCGCGGTTGAGGCCAGAGGGGCAGAGCGAGCTGACTTACTTGGAGAAGCGCTCTGCAATGGCGTTGTTTTTACCCCGGGCAGAGACGATGGACAGCTCCTTGGCGGTGACCCTCAGTGACTGGGACGCCCACTGTCTGCGACTGAACGGAGTGGCGGAGGCCATCTTTGCTGCACGTCTGAGCAATCAGTCTGTCTCGTCGGCTTGCCAGGAACACACGTCGTAACTCTGAGGACACAAAAAGAAAGAGCATGTTGAGCCAAAACAAGCACATGGACTGGTGTTTTTTTAACTTCCTTCTCCTTCTCTAAAAGTGGAGAGCTGAAAAAAACATCCCGTCTGTACATTTAAACTTTTATAACATCCCTCTCACTCTGCTGAACACATGTCATACTCACCTCTGATCTTCCCTCATGTGCGTAGTTAAACACAGGCTTTCAACACAGACGTGCCAGTTAGGCTTTTACATCAGTACAAACCTCACCCAGAAATCAATAGATTTTGCCAAACTCCTCATTTGACTGTGTGTCACCGTCACTGCAGCATGGACCGTCCCGGGTGTCTGAGTCAGAAAGTCAATAGAGCGCGTCACACAGCACATTGACCATCTGTTCCCTGTGTGACTCTGCTCTAACTGGAGGCCGACGACCAGCAGACAAGACAACTGATACGCCTGCGTCACACACACACAAAAACCACCCTCTTGTATACACACACACACACACACACACACACACACACACTTTCACAACCCACTTACACACGTCTCTACCTGCTTCTGCAGCTTCACAGCCTCGAGGCTGAGGGCGAGCAGACACACGCAGCAGCACCGTCGGCTTCCGATAAATAACTGTCAACTGTGAGTTATACACGCTTCGGATGAATTAAACAATGAGGTCGATGTTGGTGACGGCAGAGCCTCCAGGGTCTCCACTCATACAGGCCTGACGTCACCCAGCAGGTGGACTATTGTGGGATGTTGTGGCTCGTTAATTTCTACAACACTGTTTCTTTTGTGTTAAGTTGAGTTGCCGAGGGAGAAGGGTTTTGGGAGGGACACATTAAGTGGGTTGTCTGGGGGTCCTTCCATCCAACATGAAAACTTAATTTCCTGCATTCTGGTGAATGTTTATGCACCAATTTTTGCATTTTCAGCATCAGTTTATGACGGAAATGTCCTGCTTCAGCCGTGCATAGTTCTTCTTCTTCTTTTTGTTTTATGGCAGATTGCAACTGTTGCTTTTGACGTTGCACACTGCCACCACCTACTTTACCAGAGGCAGGGTTGTAGCACCAAATTCTAGGCACTATGCATAAGCAGTCTCTGTGGGTCCCCTGCCCTTCCTCTCTGGATCCACGTCCCTCTCATGCACCTTTTGAATTTTTTCCCCCTTTTGTCTTCTTTTGCGCGCTTTTTTTATGTTCTTGCGGAAAGACTTGACAGTATATCGGTGCTCCAGCAGCACAAGCAGTCACTAAGGGTGCTTTCACACCTGCCCTGTTTGGTTCAGTTCAGTCAAACTCAAGTTTGTTTGTCCCCTCAGTGCGGTTCGTTTGGGCAGGTGTGAACACAGCAATCACACTCAGGTGTGCACCAAAACAACCAGACCGAGACCTTCTTGAAGAGGTGCGGTTGGTTTGTGGTGAGAAGGTGTTCCGACCTGGATGTGAACCAACTGCAGTCACATGACACATTGTTTGGGTTAAACATGAGCATGTTACAGTCCTGGAGGATTATTAATGTGCACCTCCTCCTGTACTGCCTTAATATGCACATTCAGCACATCCAATGCATCAAAACATTGTTTTCTAGTTGGAGCCGCGCCTCGTTTTCAAACTGTATGGTTTGACTAAAATGAACAATGACAGCAATATAGTCCACGATGAGCAGCGCTAAAATCAACCTGCGTAGTTGTCCCTCCATTGTGACATTAGAAAGTGTCACATTTATCTTGCAAGTGTACTCTTCTTCAACGTTTGCTTTACTTCCTGGATTTTTCCCACATGGAAATTCTGACCAATCAAGAGCAGCTTTCTCACACAAGGCATTTGATCTGGTCCACTTGTAAATGCTGCCGTGAGAACACAAACCAACTCTAGGCAATTATACAACTTTTGAACAAAATTAGTCCCTGATTCAGACCAAAGGAGACGACTCTAGGTCTGAAAGCACCCTAAGGTGTTCAGATATCAATCCTAGTGGATAGGTCTGAAAGCACCCTAAGGTGTTCAGATATCAATCCTAGTGGATGGGCGGACTAAACCATTTAAAGGGTGAGAGGAGCTTCAGATAGCCTCCACATTTTTCTATATAACAACCAGTCTTTAAACCTTTTAATTCAGCCAATTTTAAATTAGTTAAGGCACTAATTACTAAAAAACTGCAAACAAACCTTTAACTCCAGGTTTTTCAAGGGCCCCAAGGTAATCAGTCCCACTTTTTCCCTCCACTACGACGCCCCTGACCAGAGGCATTGTTGCATCTATAGGTCACATTCTAGCAGTTCATCAAAATAAAAGTCCTCTGCTGCTCTAATGTTTACATTGGGGAGGACAAATGCACGTTCTAGATATTGACAGGGAGGTGTCCCCTGTGTCCCCCCCAAAATCTACACCTATGGAGACAGCTAAAATATCACCCAAAGAAACTGATAATGTGACGTAGTATTTTTTTCATGAAATAACAGCAGTCAGCCTCCAAATAAGGATTATTTTCCTTATCAATTAATCTGCTGATTATTTCCTCAATGAACTGATTCATATTTGGTTTACAAAACATCAGAAAATAGTGAAACATGTGTTCAACGTGTTTGTGTGTCTTGTTTTATCTGAGGCCAAAACCAAAAGATATTACTTTTTCTTCAAGTTAAAGACAAGAGAATCAGCAAAGTCTCCCACGTGAGATGCTAAAACCATCCAAATTATGTAATTTCTGGTTTAAAAAATGGCATAAATGATTAATCAGTTGTCCCATTATCAAGATAAGTCTCTCATCTAATGTTTTGGATGATTATTTTTAACAACAATTCACCTGTCGAGCTAAAATACACGACAATTTCCCAGAGCCCCAATGTGACATCTAAGAATATCGTGTTTCTTCTGTCCAAAAGTCCCAAACCCCAAATATATTCATATTAAAATGGCAGAAGAACAAAGAAAAGCAGCAAATACTGACTGCAAACAACACGTTTGTCAGTTTGTCTTCATAAAAGACTTAAAACATCAACATTAATATTACAGAATTTATGTTCTGTCAATTAACTAAACCCGTTATTTCACAAATTGTTTCGGCTCTAGCTAAATGTCCATCTCCTACTCACATCATCACTACGCTCAGGTTCACACATAGTCTCCAATTACGTGAAATACAAATGAGGAATGATGTGAGTGACTCTGTCCAGACGATAACTCAGGTCTTCTCTGTCCAAATGTTCAGATTATAAACAAAGCAGCATGTAAAACTGATGCAGGCTTCATGCAAAGCTGTAAAGTCATGCGTCAAAGGCAATAAAAGGAACCACAGTATCAGCAGCGATGAAGCCTGAGGCTAAAAGAACACGACAAGGTGTCTTTAAAAAGATGAAAGGAATTCATGGATGCCTGAGTTCAAACTTCAAAGAATCACATGGTTAAAAAAAATCAGCTGAACATGACATGTTTCCACTTTAAGTCAGAAAGGAGAGCAGACATTTTAAAAACCGCCTACCTGAGACTATCACAGCTGTTTTACTCCCTGATGTGTGTGTGTGTGTGTTCAGACGGCCGCTACTTGTATATTTCCTTCTCTTTTTCACTCCTTAGCTGCTTTTGAGTAGACAGGGAAGTAGGAGGAGTTCCCACCGCTCCCATTCAACTCCCCTCAGCCAATGAATGAAGCGGCACTCACCTCCACCTGGCAGGTACGAGCTCTCCCTCCCCGTCCAATCAGTGTGAGCACAGAGCAGCCTGGAGGTATGTGAGCTGGGCAGCCGACATGGCAGACGAGCAGCGGGGGAGGATTGGGGGTAGGGCTGAGAGGGGGGAGGGGGGATCCCACGCTGGATTCCTGGAAGTTGAGTGAACCACTGATGATCGACTGCCCACTTTCTCACAAGGTCAAGACTTCAGAGGACGTGACTCATTCACAATCCTGGATGACGGCACTGAAAGAAAGAGGGAGAGGAAATCAGTTTTTTAAATGAATCACCTAACCTGAGTAAAAATGACTTTTTTCCAAGTCTTAAAAAGAATACTGACGTGCCCGTATGTACATTTAAAGCAGTGTTATCATTCCTCTCACTCATACTGCCTGTTGAAAGATACTGCTGCCTTACGTCTTTGTTTGCTACCAGCAAATAGTATCATTATCTCACTCTGTGGGAGACGACCTGAGGCCTGTGCTACGAAGCCAGTTCAGCTTACCCAGCATATCTTCTCATTATCTGGTTTGACTAACCCGTCACATTGGCCGTCTGGATAACTGGTACTACAAAGCTGGTTATCAACTAGTTCAGTCAACTCTGGGTTTTCCTATCCAGCCACGAGTGCGTTCATGTGAAAGAGGCGAGAGTGTTTATCATCAGAACCATGAATGAAGGAGGCTGCTTTATATATGTGATGAAACGTAAATGAAAATGTCTGCGACTACAAGACAGTAACATGTCAGTGACGCGGGATGTAAACGACAATCTGTAATCTTAAAACGGAAAATCAAGAAACACTGAAAACACTATCCAAAACGTCAGCGTTATCCGAGATTTAAGATATTTGCAGGTATCACTGAGCTATGGGACTAAGTGACATTAATATGGAGTATTTTTTGCTGTAGTACTCCTCTGAATATGTCACATAAAACACTTTAGAGTAACACCGAGCTGTTTCTGCTGCTGAAGTAAAGAGTGGAAAAGCAGTTAATGACTGATGAGGTCTATCTGTCCAAAATGTCGCATTTATAATAACGGGAGCCGATTAACAGTGTGTGGATTATTTTACAAATACAACATTAGCTTTATTTTCCTCTAGTTATCATTATGCAGGTGTCTCATTATTTTAAGCTGCAGTGATGAATCAGAATGTAAAATAGCAACACTGTCACTGCAAATAAACTTTGCATAAGTTGAAACCCTGCTAAAATCATGTGTTTAGTGCGCAAACGATCTCTGTGTTTGTTAGAAGCTCTGTTGTAAAGCAAGTGGAAACAATTAAATGACTCTACTGACCTATAACAATATAAAGGTTTCTCTTTTACTTGTCACTGTGGACTTTCATCTGTAGATAATCTTTTCTAAAGTGACTGGATTGGTCAGAGGTCAGGGTGTTGACAGGTTGTGATCTTAGTTAGTTAACCTGCTCCAGCATCAGTTACCACTGTGAATTATCCCGGTAAAAAGAGAACCAGCTTCGTAGTACTGAAAATCCAGAGTTAACTCCAAAGTTAGCTTGCTAACTCCAAATCCTGCTTCGTAGTACAGGCCTCTGGTTAACTTCAGAGTATTGGACCACAGCCTGTCAACACTCCGACCTCTGACCTATCAGATCACTGAAGAAAAAAGTATCCATGGACAAAAGTCTGGAGTGACAGGTAAAAAAAGAGGAGTCTGTATGTTGTTATAGGTCAGTAGAGTAATTTAATTGTTCCAGTTTTTTTCCCCACTGGTTTTTAAACAGAGCTTCTAACAAACAGAGGTAGTTTACACTGAACACATGACTTTAGCGGTATTTAAAATTGTGCAAAGTTTACTTTAGTCGGCAGTGATTGCTGACAGTGTTGCTATTTTACACTCGGTCAGATAAAACTCATCAGTCGTTAACTACTTTTCCAGTCTTTACTTCAGCAGCAGAAACAGTCCGGCGTTACTTTAAAGTGTTTAATGTGACATATTCAGAGTAGTTTCATCATAATCCAACTAAACAGCAAAACAAACTCTATACTCATGTCCCATAGGCCCATAGCTCAGTGATACCTGCATGTAATTTAAGTCTCAGGCGACACTGAATTTATGGATAGTGTTTTATTCGTGCTTATTCAAAAAACAGTGTTTCCTTTTTCGCTGAGTGTTTCCTGCCTCACAGATTATTTAAATGACACCACAAGAAACCTTTATAACCAATAAAGTGATTGTAATCATAATATTTTCACATGAAATAACTGCATTAAGTCATCTTAATGAATGATTGATTTTAGTCTGTGAAACCTCAGAAAACAGTGAAACACAACCCTAACTTCCTAGAGTCCAAAGTGACGTCTCCATACATCTGATTTTGTCTGACCGACCATCAAAACACAAAGATATTCAGTTTACTATAATATTTGAGACAAGGGAAGTCAACACCATCAAATAATTGTTATTTTTGCTTGAAAAGTTTCACATTATCTGATGACTACTTGCTTTAGTTGTATTCACATATGTTAGTAATCGTCTTAAAACAAATTCTTCCTCTATTCTCCCTCTTCCTGCCACGTTTGAGGTGGTTACATCGAGGCCCTCTCGGATAATTAGACCTCAGCTCTGTGGTGGCCTTTAAGACTTTCAGCTCCATCAGTGTCACGTTAACAGTGAGTCAGTTTTAATCCCAAACACATGATGGCTGTGGAGAGGGGCTGGCCTCATCTCACCTTCATCCAAACAACTGCACTCAGGATTCCTGGGATTCTCAAGGTAAAGGCTCAAAGCTAGTTTCATTTTCACCTGCAGTGTTTATAGCTGGGAGGTGTAGGTGGGGAAAGCACTGAGGAACTTGAGCTGATCTTATCTTTCTCTTTCACTCTCAAACTTCAGCACGTAAAGCTCCAGTGTGCAGGATATAGTGGCAGATAATCTCATAAGTATGTTTTCTTTAGTGTATAATCCCCTGAAAATAAGAACTGAAGTGTTTTTGTAACCTTAAAATGAGCCGTTTTTATCTACATAGGGAGCGGGTCCTTGTTTATGGAGATCATCATGTTGCACTGCCATATTTCTACAGAAGCCCAGACCGGACAAACTGAACACTGGCTTTGGATAGGGCAAATATCGTTTTCACTTTAGCCACCATAGTTTGCAGCCCCTCCACATCTGGACTAGCATTGGAAAAACACAGGTATTGTAACGTGAAACTGCTTTATTCAGCATTTTTTCCAAGTTTAAATCAGTTGGGTCCATTTGTTTTAGAGAGGAAGAGACTTCCGCGGATAATTCGACTCCCAATAAAAACCTCCTGAACACTAAAAGAATTCTAACCAGTAGAAGTTTTAGCTGGTTGCAGTCTCCAGACCTCACTGCTAGATGCCGCTAACTCCCCCAATTCCTCCAACAGACTGTGCAATTTTAGCAATCTTAGATATAGTGCAGCTACACTGTGCGACATGGATCCAATAAATTTGGGGTACGACATCAGGTTCGATGTATGCAGACTGTACGATGACAGCGCCGACTGAATCAAAGGCTATGACGTATGTCCATTGACATCACTACACGAGAACAAAACATCATCAACGTGTGTCATCCATCTACGCCGTTGTAGTGTTAAGAGAAAAATCGCAGTGTATACCGGGCTTAAATTGTACACACTGAGCCTTTAAACAGGAAGGGAAGAGAGTGTCCTGTATAGAGAACTCTGTCTTTAAAAGCTGCAGCGATGAGTCAATTAGTCTGCAACCTTTTTGATGATTAATTAATCGTTTGAGGACATTTTAGGCAAAAAAATGTCATTCCTCAGTCTCTTGTTCAAGCTTTTTTCTTTTCTTTCTTTTAAATGTTCATAAACTGTTTTTTTTTTGGATGATTTGTTGGACAAAACAAGACATTCGAAGGCGTCTCATTTAGCTCTGGGAAACTGAGGTAAACGTTTTTCTCTATTGTCTTCCATACTTGTAGAAAGCCTCCCGCACGCTTTCTTCTCACTTGAAACATTTATTTTGCCAATGTTTCGGTCACAGACCTTTGTCAAGGCATCAAAAACTGAATCTACTGTCTTCCATAAAAATAACCTGTAGAATAATTGATAATGGAAATAATCTTCAGAAGCAATCCTACTGTCTTTATTTTAGACGGTGGTGGAAGAAGGGCTCAGATCTTTAACTCAAGTTACAGTAGCAACACCACAGGGCAGAAACACTCAAGTAACAATTAAAAGTCCGTCCATCCATTTTCATCCGCTCATCCGGGGCTGGGTCATGGGGGCAGCAGGCCAAGCAAAGCACCCCAGACGTCCCTCTCCACAGCAACACTTTCCAGCTCCTCCTGGGGGACCCTGAGGCGTTCCCAGGCCAGATGAGATATGTAATCCCTCCAGTGTGTTCTGGGTCTGCCCCGGGGCCTCCTACCAATGGGATGTGCCCAGAACACCTCTAGCAGGAGGATCCTGATCAGATGCCCGAACCACCTCAACTGACCCCTTTCATTGCAAAGGAGCAGCGGCTCTACTCCGAGCTCCCTCCGGATGTCTGAGCTCCTCACCCTATCTCTAAGGCTGAGCCCAGACACCACACGGAGGAAACTCATTTTGTATCCGTGATCTCATTCTTTCGGTCTCTACCCAGAGCTCATCACCATAGGTGAGGGTTGGGACGCAGATGGACGAGCAAATCGAAATTTTGTTGGGAGAAAGTTACCGCCTTAAGAGAGGGAGTTCAAGTATCTCGTGGTCTTGTTCGCAAGTGAGGGTAGAATGGAACAATTAAAAGTCCTGCATTCAAAACTGTACTCACATTAAAGTACAAAACTTTTGCATTAAATATAATTAAAGCACCGAAAGCACTCAATATGCAAATTTTAGAATCATGTAAAATATATATTTGGATTTACTTATTCATGCATTAATGTGTTCATCACTTTAATGTTGAAGCTGGTTACGGACAGGCTGATTTTAATTACCTTATATACTGCCAGGTAGCTTAATCTACAAGTAGAATAATATATCATAATCTATTTGTTGTTGTGTTTGTATTAATACAACATAGAGCTATTAATAATCTGACTCTGCATAGTGACTTCTCCCAAATGTGCATGTTTTATCCTATATGTGCAGGTCAAGTCTATTTCTACTGTTTTGTATAGTATGTTTACACAGTTAAATTATTATTTTTACTGTCTATTGGCTTTTAAAATTTTTTTAAATGACATTCCTGAGCCGTATAAAGTAACATAAAATGGAAATACTCAAGTACAAGTACCTTAAAGTTGTTCTCATGTACAGTACTTGAGTAAATGTACCTAATGACATGGCTGTCCTGTATGTCTGCTCACAGTGACACACAATACAACTAGCCCATTACCTCCATTATCCTTTATGACCCAGTTACATGTTAGACAATGAGCTACACAGATAACTACACACACTGCATGCGGGGACACACTCATCATCAGATATGAAATCATCATCGTAGATCAGCGTCTGTGACGTGACTCACGGTGTCATTAGGAAAGAGAAAGGATGAGTCCTCTCTTATTGTTCACACAGGAACCTGATTCAGTGTTCAGATAATCTGCTGACACGTGCAAAACAAAAGAAGATACAGACTGCTGATATCTTCCCATACAAATGTAAATCTTTTAATCCAGTAATCTGTCCGATCCTGCTCCTCTTTGTTGTTTTTTCTGATGAGTATTATCATCAAACTTCCCTCTGATGCATCTTGGTTAGAGTTCAACAAAAGGAGAATCACAGTCACGACTTTTGTCCGTGTTGTAATATGTATAGTTTCAGTATGACTCGGAGTGGAATCCAGATTTTTACACCTCAACATCAGTCTATTAGTCACAGGAAGTACCAATGAACAGTTGTATAATATCTCTGTGGTTCCAGATGAGCTTTCTTAAGTCTGAGAAAATAACTTCAGGTGATGTCATTAGCTTCAGACTCAGGGAGGCCACGATCAGGCCTGCTGTCAGGGGGGGGTGAAAGGGTACAGATGACCCCAGTGCAAGGCCAAAAGGGAGGGCCCATGAAAAGGTCTACAGCTGACCCTTAAATGAGATCAACTACAGCAAGTTTTACAAATATTTACATGATGAATTAAATATAATTTTAGAATTAAAACACATTTCAACATGCCATCTGATATTTCCATCCTCCCGCAGGTGTTGTGAAATGGTGCAGACCGTGAGGTGTTCCCAGGCCAGATGAGATATGTAATCCCTCCATCGTGTTCTCGGTCTGCCCCGGTGCCTCCTACCAGTGGGACGTGCCTGGAACACCTCTAACGGAAGGTGCCCAGGAGGATCCTGATCAGATGAACCACCTCAACTGACCCCTTTCGACGTGAAGGTAGAGGTGGCTCTACTCCAAGCTCCCTCCGGATGTCTGAGTTTCTTACCCTATCTCTAAAGGTGCTGACACACCAAACCGACATCAAAGAACTAGCGGCGACGAAAGCCAACTGTTGCGTCGTGTACGTCGCCTCACGTCGCCCTGTGTCAGTTGCATTTGAACACACTACACGGATTACATACGATGGCCAAGTAGCACGTACGTTCTGCGCCTGCGTGAGAGAGAGCGGAGTGAGAGAGTGGTACATCCTGTCAGCTGAGTGGTTTCCTATGTGCGCAGCTGAGCACCGCAGCACCTCCACGGACTATTACATTGAGACGGTCCCAGTGTTTCCTCCACAGGCTCCACTTCACTCAGCTGCCCGATAAACACGCTGCTTCTTCCCACTTTAACCTGAATAACAAACCAGGGCTCGGTGCTCCGGTTGGATCCAAACGGAGAGCCGGGGCTAGCTCAGAGACTAGCGGAGGCTAACTGGCTGTGCTTCCCTCCGGTCATGCTGCGGCTAACGCTCCGCTAGCCGCTCCCAGCTAGCTCCGGTTTGTTATTCAGGTTAAAGTGTGAAGAAGCAGCGGGTCTGTGGGGCAGCTGAGTGAAGTGGAGCCTGAGGAGGAAGCACCGGTTAGCCCCGGTTTCACTACAGGCAGATTCACTCGCTACAGGGGCGAGGAAATAAAACCTGAACAGCCAATCAGAGTGATCTCTCTCACCGACAAGCTCCGCCACCGATTCAACATGCTCAATCGGCTGAAAAGCCGCCGACGCTGAATTGCCGACGGTGCGGGACACACCGCAAAAACTAGGGCGGCAGACGCTCACCCACAGCCCGACCTTGGTCGACGGCCGACCGTCGGCTCGGTGTGTCAGGAACTTAAGGCTGAGCCCAGACACCCCACGGAGGAAACTAATTTTGTCCGCTTGTATCCACGATCTCCTTAGTTCGGTCACTACCCAGAGCTCATGACCATAGGTGAGGGTTGGGACGTAGATGGACCAGTAAATCAAAAGTTTCGCCTTCAGACCCAGCTCCCTCTTCACCACGACAGTCTGACACAGTGCCCACATTAGTGCAGAAGATGCACCAAACCACCGATCCATCTCACGCTCCATTCTACCCTCGCTCATGAACAAGCCCCCAAGATACTTGAACTCCCTTGCTTGAGGCAGTAACTCTGCCCCAACCCAGAGGGGACAATCCACTGTTTACCAGCAGAGAACCATGGCTTCAGATTTGGAAGTGCTGACTCTCATCACGACCGCTTCACACTCGGCTGCAAACCGGCCCCAGGTCATGCTGGAGGTCACGGTGAGATGAAGCCAACAGAACCACATCATCTGCAACAAGCAGAGATGCAATTCTCAGGTCCCCAAACCGGATCCCTTCCTCCCCCCGGCTGCACCTTGAGATCTCGAGGTAATCATTCATTGGAGGGCATTTTCTCAGCCCAAAACAAGTTCTTAACAGTAGATACAAGTACAAGTAGAAATATGATTAATTTATATTCACAGGAAGTATATAAATGTATACATACATCAACAGCCTTGCCATGATATAAGAGACTAAAACTCAACATGTCTCAACCTCTGCTGCTTGTTCCCCAAATTTATCTTATTAAATCACTGGAGTGCCACTTTAAAAACACCAGCAGCTCTGTCTAAAACCAAACTTTGAGACTAAGAAAATCTCAGGTCGAAAATCTGTATTATCTCTGTCAGAGAGTGTGTACTGTACGAATAACTGTTTTACTGTTAACCTACATGTGAAGGGTTAATCTTGTTCTGAGCACGAAAGAGTTAAGAGATGTTCGTGGCAGAGTTTATTGGTATAAGGGAAGGGTGGTGCAAGAAAGGTCAACACATGATGTCACTTGTAAGATTTTATGAAATCATTATTGTGAAAATGAGCCGCAGACATGTTAAACATAGCGTTGTTATTTCTTTAAAAACATTTAGACATGATCTGTTTATAATATCTGTGGTACTGGCTGTCATTTCTACAGCTCAAACATCCTTAGTGTTTTTTCGGCAATGCAAAGTAGCACTTAACACAAGACACAGCTGAGGCTCAGAGGTGTAAGAAGTACTCAGATATTTAACTTAAGTAAAAGTAGGAATACCAGTGTGTAAAATACTGGTTACAAGTAAAAGTCCTGCATTCACAATCTTATTTTAAAGTAGCCTACATAAGTATCAGCATTAAAATACACATAAATTAACATAAGTGAAAGTACAAAGCAGAATGGCCCATTTCAGATAGTACAGACCTATATTCTATTACTAGATTACAATTAGTGGTGCATTAATATGTTCATCACTTAAATGTAGCAGCTGGTAAAGGTGGGGTTCATCATAATTTATTATCATTTATAATTTGTATAATTAATCTGAATCTGCAAAGTAACTTAAGTTAGCAAATAAATGGAGTAAAGTATGAAGTAGTTGGATATACTCAAGTAAAGTACTTCAAACTTGTACTTAAATAGAGTAAATGTACTTTACAGGCTCGAGCTGCTGATTACAGGTGAGAGCCAGCAGCAGACAGGTTGTCCTCCCAGACTGAGACAGGTACAGCTCAGGTGAACGCTGACTCACCATCTTGTCTCGACAGGTAAGCCTGAACTCTGATGAAAGGGCTGAACTATGATACATCTTGTTAACGCATGTTTCCTCTTTACACAATTACTTCACCTCTGCCTAAGTTGTATTTCATCATAACTCATACTCACCTGAGCTGCGACAGGTAGTTTGAAAGCGTCCAGCTGACAGGAGGCGCAGTGGGGCAGCAATTATCATGTAATTAACGATTATTAATTAAGAGTTCAACTGTGGGTGTATCCCTCCGCCTGGTGTTTGTCGGTTAGCGCATTAATAACTAAACTGCTCTGCGGTCAGAGGCGGGCGGGACTTTACAGCTTCTTTAAATGCATATCAAAACAAAAGCATTGATCCAATGCAGGGATGTGTCAATGCAAGAGAAGTACAAGAATATGCATCCATGAGTAACAGAAAAAAAATAAAAAAATAAATTGACTACTTACCACTGTAAAGCACCACCTGCTGGCAGCAGAAAAAAAATACTTTTAGTAGTGCCGAATGATTTAGAAAAAAATACAATTCTGGATCAATGCACAACATAACAAATCATGTCCTAATTTATCATTGTTAGGGACTGTTCGTAATTTGTAAGGGGGAGGGGTGGTGTAAAAAGGGGCAGGCATGTCAAATAACTTTTTAACCATTGGGGAGGGTCTAATGTTTTTTTTATTTTGGCGAAGGGGAGGGGCATACACATTTAAATTCATTTTAAATGTACAATTTAATCTATTTGTAATTATTTTTAATTTATTTAATTGGTAATTTTATTTTTATTATTTATTCTTAATTAATTAATTTTGTATTTCTTTTCCTGCAGATATTCAAAGAAAACATGCCTTTATTTTCTTTAAAAAAATTGCCAAAATTACACCATTTATCACAGCCAGAAAGTGTAAAAACAGAAATTATCATTGGATTTTTGACATTCTTTAGACACATCACATGGAGGAACACTTTCATCAGAAAAAAACAAACATTAACAAATCTGAGCTTAAAACTGATATTTTATCAAAATCACTTTATTCTACGTCTCATTTAAAAATTGGCCAAAAATAAATTGTTTGCACTAATTAACCAGCATGCACACAAGATTAACAAACAGAGCCTTTTTCAAATGCAGGGTTTCATCTTAAACTTTTTACTTTCAAACATTAACGGGTAAGTTTTAAAAATCTAACATTTAATTTATGGTGGAGGGAGGGTCATGCGTTTTCCGCCAGTCACTCAGGAAGGCTCAAGGAAAAATATCTGTAGCTTCGGGGAGTTTAAAAACAAAAAAATAAAAATATAAGTCACACACCGGCCACCTGCTCTTCTGATGAGTAAATATCTAGCTAGCCGCATGCTAACAAAGTCAAGTACTCGTAGTGCGGGAAAACAGCAATGCGCATGCTCGCAGCCGTTGGCTCGCTGCAATTTGATTGGCTCTTTGCTAAGTACGTCATTTGGTCGCTGTTGTTGTGAGCCTGAGCCGTTAGTATGATTTTCGCTGCTGTCACCCCGAGCTATGAAGTGGAATACCTTCTACAACACGCTTTTAAAAGTCTGTCTTTTGAAGAAAACTTGAGATTAAACACCTCGGTTTCCACCAACCGTGGGATATTGTTAAAAAACGAAACTTCTCGTAAAAATAATCAGGTTAATGTGGAGTGGCTCTCTGTCAAAATGGTTAACGTTAACAGCTAGCTAGCTTGTTGGAAAGACGTTTGTTTGTGCTCGCGCTGTATGGCTGCCAAAACTGACGAAGAATGGAGCAGCACATCCAGGAGAACAGAACAGGTATGTGTCCAGTCGGATTATCACCTGTGCTAAACTGTGTAGGGAAAGTGAAATACCCAGTTATTAAAGTATGTTTCTTTGGTTTTGCATCTGTGCAAGGTGGTCATTGCCCCACCATTTCTTTCTACCTATAAGGCCACTGAGAATATAATGTACATAATTAACATACAGCTAAAAGGAGAAAAAAAGTTATTAAATATGAATGGACATGTCATGAATAGTGAATAGCTCAGTAGGTAAAGTGTAAATATTAAAATAGGCCAGTTGTGGAAGAAGTAACGTTATTTAGATTTTACTTAAATATAAGTAATATGAAAATACTCCATTACAAGTACAAGTCAAGCGAAGTGTACAATAGAAATATTAGAAGAACTCCTTCTGCAGAACACAGGCCCCTGTGACTATATGATAACATATAATATAATATAATATAATATAATATAATAGTACTAATCATTTGAAATTAATACTGAAGCTTCAATACGCAGCATTTTACTGTTGTAGCTGGTCGAAGTGAAGCTAGTTTTAACTGGATTACATACAAAAAGACATATATTATTTCTGTGCTGCGCAAATTCACATCTACATTTTGGACATTTCTCTAATCTTTGTTGTTTTATTGGATAATTTGAGCTCTTTAGACCTTGTACAGTTATATAAATGCTGCTAACAGTACAAAGACATCTACAACATGACAAGCCCCAACTCTGCTTTTTGTGAGGTCACAATCCAACAAAGTTGAAAACTGCTGGTTTAATTTTTCAGCAATGCAATGTATTTCTAATCTGTAAAGTAAGCACAGGTGTTAAACAAATAGTAGTGGAGTAAAAAGTACAATATTTCCTTCTGAAATGTAGTTGAGTATAAATTGGATGAAATGACACAAGTGCAAGTACCTCAAAATTGCTCTTACGTCCAGTTCTTGAATAAATTTACTTACTGTTTCTTTCCACCACTGCCTGGAGTTTATGTAGTTCACTTTAAAATAAGTTGAGATTTTTACAGAAATGTATAATGCCCTGTTTATAATTAAATACAACAACACCAAACATTACAGTACTTCAGCATATTTAGCTTTCAATTGACAGCAATTCTTTGGACCAGCATGGTTTATGCAAAATTCTACTTTAATTCAGCAGGTGGCGATGTGGCAATAGAAATAAAAAATCATAGGAAGCTAATTGTGTAATGTTCCTAATGTGCCACTAGATGTCAGACACCAACAACCATAACACTGACTTCATACATGTACGGTATCTTACATAAGTGAGTACACCCCTCCCATTTTTGCAAATATTTCATTATATCTTGTCATGGGACAACACTATAGAAATGACACTTTGATATAACTTAAAGTAGTCAGT